>NC_066579.1:141623446-141905946 GCF_024323335.1 Lathyrus oleraceus | reverse complement strand
GGTTGGGAAGCACAATGTCCGGGACATGGTTCCCAATAAATAACTTATAACTAAAATTCAATAGACTTTCAGAAACACTAGCAACATCTTCAAAAATTAAGATATTAGGTTTTTGTTTCATCATCACCCAAGTAATTAAAAAAGGAAAAGCAATGTGTAACTTAACACCATAGAACTCTGGTTGTTTTAGAATATGATTAATAAAAAATTCACCAAAGTCAAATGCAACTCTAGTGCCTAATTGATCAAATAGTCTGGTAAGTAAGGGAGTGATACTTGAGTAGTGATTTACTAGATCCCAATAAGCCACTTTTATTTTGTTAAGAATAGCATTTTTGACACTCAAATTTGCAGCAGACAGGAAGCCTTTGGCTGACCATTCCTCATGCACAGTGTTTGTTATCTCCTGAGCTATGATCTTTGAAGGTGGTACATGATTTGCAATTATTAGCTTTTTTTTGTCCTAGATACGCATTAATGATCAATGTGGAGAACCCAAAGCAATGGTCTCTTACATGTACTTTCCTCAATCTCTACTTCTTGCATCATTAAATTCGCTAGGCATGTTTACTATGAATTATTTAACTAACTTGGTTTAAAAAGGCCCAATATTGGATACGATCTTCATGATCTGAGGGTCTTTAAGCAACTCATTAACTTCATGGCATTTCAAATCTTGTTTTGATAACTCCCTTTCAGGGGCTATTCTTCTATGGTACACAAGCTTCCACTTTAGCTCATTTTCTTTTGAGTCAAACGAGACATTATCAAGGGGAATGACACACACATTTTTTGTCTCTAAATCAACTTTAGAAATTATTCGTTTTAGCATGCATAAACCACTGGTTAGGTTTGATCTTGATCATGATTTTTTTAGTCAATTGCAAGAGTAAGTGGAATAAGAATCTTATATGTTTTTTATTTGCGTTGGATACAAAGAAAAATCTCAAAGTGCTTTTAAAACTATGAAATTTTGAGATTTTATATGTTTGATTTGAATCATGGAAATCAAACACACTTTCTAATTCAAATCAAATTGGACAGAGGCAAACCATGTTTTTTTAACCATTTGATTCGAAACATTTTTTGCACATGATTGAAATCAATTTCTTACTGGTTACCTCAACATGATTTTATTCGAATCAACTATTACACATGATTTGAATCATACAATTTTTCAATATTTTTCAGTTGGGCATGTTACATTTGATTCAGATCAAAATTTGCACATGATTCGAATCATGAGGTCCTTGATTCAAATCACACTTTCCTCTTAATTCGAATCAACTCAAAAATTGGTCAAAACTTTGTCTTTCTTTCATTCCACTTGTTCATTTGATTAAAATAATAAATTGCTCTTGATTTGAATCTAACTGACTTTTTCAACCATTTTCAGTGCTTAATCTCAAGCACATATAAACCATTTTTGTCATCCTTTTAACTACATAAAATCATAATCAACATTGTGATTTTGTGAAAAATAAATATCCTCTATTTTGAAAGTTCAAAGTTCTTGCAACGATATTCTTGCATCTTTAACTTTAATTTGATTCAAATCTTGATAATGAGAGATTTGTAACTGATTGAAGGAGACACGTTCTTGAAACTAATCATTCTTGAAGTTTTGGTTGAGATTTTTAGATTGTTTGCAAGATTAAGGTGATTGTCAATGGTGATGAAAAATTCCATAGAAAAGAAGTAGTTTCTTCTCTCTAGAATTGTCTTAGTAGTGACTGTGTGGAAGGCTACGGATAAGGCGGAGTTCTTTTTAAATCTCAAAACAATTCATCACTCAAGGAATTTTTAGGATCAAGGGGTTAATTGTTACACACTGTCGCATCCGCGAAAAAACAACCGGCGGGACTCAAATAAAAACACAACACAGAGCCGCCACTGCGCGTTATTTATCCCAAGATAGGGAAAGGAAACGCTCAGAGAAACCTGGAAAGGAAATGGTCTCGCGACCAAAGAGAAAGGGTAAGGGAGTCGGTTACGCAAGGGGAAGGTATTAGCACCCCTCACGTCCGTCGTACTCGACGGGATCCACGTTCTAAGAAAGAATAGGTTGCTAAAACATCACACACACACACACAGGGAACACAGGTGGGGTTAAGAGAAGGGAGCTCGATAGGACATCGCGTCCTATGCCTACATATCTCGTCTGGAACGAGAATCAGAGCCACTGTAGTTCGGCTCACGCACGCCAAACAACACAAAACGCACAAACAGATGGCAAACATGGAGCCCGACAACCACTCGATGGAATTACGTCAGCATCCGAACCAAAACACACGCAAAACGGCAAACGTAGAGCCCGACAGCCAATCACTGGACTTACGTCGGCATCCGAACCAAACACACAATCAGATAACAAATAAACACACGCAAAAAAAGAAAAAAGGTTGCCCGGAGTGGTCTCGCACGACCACCTGCCTACATACCTCGTCTGGAACAAGGATCAGGGCGATGTAGTTCCCCCTCAAGGGAAAGAAAATCTAGCCAGAAACCAAGGGAAGACACACTACCAGGGAGCTGGACTCGAGCCTAGTGTTGTCATGCATCGCTACCCTACGTTCAGGTTTCTACCTACTTGCACAAGCAAACTACTCCTATCCAGGAAAGAAGCAAGCATACAAGCATACAAACATACATCAAATGAGAACAAACATCTCAAACAGACATGTCAAACAGATATTCACAAAGCACACACTATAACCAAACAAGTGGGCTCAATCAATAGGTTTAACTGCCGAAGCAATTCATCTGTACATAGGTGTTAGTCGCTCTTAACCTTGCCATTACGAGGCTAAGGTGAAGCAGATGAAAAGGTGAAGTGAGGATGAGACCTCACAGCTCTTATCCCTGACCAGGGAGAGCTTCTGACAAAGGAGCGTGGGTCCAGAATGGAGGGACCCTTCTACACTCAAAGACTCTGACTCGATTGTGCAACAACACAGGATCTTGGGTTTGTGTCCCAATGCATCAACACACAGCCGTGTGAGCAGAGGGACGACTCACAGAATAGTGGGGGATAGATTGCATATTCCTTGGCTTCCACCAATTGCCTTGATTAAGGACTTTACCTGCTTAGGCACAATTTTAAACAACCACAATCATTGCCTCTTAAGGAGGACTTCAGACATTTTGCCCGGCCAAATAACAGACCGGGTCTCCAGACTACATGAAGAATAGAAGTCCTACCTCAAGTGGTTTAAAAACCAAGCAGCAGCAAGCAAGTTCTTAAAGAACTGTAAGCGACTAAATGTACCTGAAATCAATCAAGTATCATCAGTACTCAGACAGACAACAATGAACAGCAAATGTTAATCAGTCAGACTATACAAATTAATGCACACAAAGGCAAGCTATAAGCTCAAGCTCAAGCTTCACAACCTACAAAACAAAGTTATGTTAGTTCTCAACATCAAACAACATCAACTTAATTGACTTGGTTCAATCTCCTTAAGCATTATGCTTTTCATCCTGAAAAAATCAAGCAAATGTGAGACACTGGACCCTTAGGCCAAGCCTAGGGTCCAAAAGAGAGAAAAAATTCTAAACAGCAAGGGATCTTCAACCAAAATCAAATTAATGCAATTCAAAAGCAAGAGCAATTAATCCCATACTCATATCACTCATCATATTCATTTCATGACCAAAACAAGTCAAACTAGGTCAAACATAACACCAAACATCCAAACAGAATGACTTCAACCAAATCCATGTCAAAACAATTCCAAAAATCCTCAAATAATTTACACCTAAACAGGACATATTCAAGGTATAGCATGTCAATTTTCAGCTCAATTGGACAAAAGGAACTATGTCAATGAAAAATAAGAAAAGCAGACACAAATATATGATCCAAACCATAGCATCAACACATGCATTCACTTCAAAAAATCATAAGTCAATGAAAACAATTAAGAAATGAATGAGACCAAAACAGGGATGTCCTACAATGTGTCTACAACCATCATACCAAATTTCATCATCATCCAATACCATATGAGGATTTCACAAAGATAATGCCAACATGTATCACATGGACTTGCACATTTGACCAACAGAGATGAAAAATACCAATCAAATTGAAAAGGCCACATAAAAATCCAGAAAAATTCACATAGCATCTTAACATGTTAATGATCACACATATAAAATTTCAAGTCATTTCAACAAGCCTAGGTCATGAAAATAAATCCAGAAAGTTGACCTAGCTAGGTGTGACACAAATTGTCACACCTAGATTCAAAAATTCATAACTCAATCACCAGGTATCCAAAATTCACAAAATTTATATGTAAATCACCATCAGCATGTCTACAATCACCACAAATATTTTCAAGCATTTCTTTTAAGGCATGAGTATTTCACATCAAAAATGGCAAAATGTGTCAAAATTGCATACAAGTCAAACAACCCTAAGTCAAACTAAATTTTCACCAAGCACAATTTCTAAAAATATGCTCATTAAATTCTAGAGAGAAAATGGAAGCTATAGAAAAAATCCTCATATTTTTTGGATTAGTCAATTATTTTTATGAATTTTCTAATGTGTTAAATGAATTATGTAATATCATGTAATTGTTATTATTTAATTAAAATGTTCAGTGGCAGTTTGGTAATTAACATGGCAAGGGCGCGGTAAACACCGAACTTGAATTCCCAGCCAGCAGAACGGATCAAACTGAGAAAATCTCCAGAATTCTTCATCCTCCACACGCGTTTTTCCCAGAAACACCAAGAATGCTCAAACATCAAAACTCAACGAAAATTCACAAACTCATATCCGTTGGAAAGGTCTCAATGCGTAGATCTCAAATATGCAAACGATTTCAACTAATTCTTCCTAAATTCTTTGGATCGAACGTTTTAGGTTTTGGTATCATAACTTAAAATTAACATAACTCATCCTATGTTCATCCATTCTACAAACCAAAGGTATCATTGAACTCTACATGAAACGTACTTCAAAACGCATATACCAATTCATCATATCATGAAATTCGAAAATGCACCTTGAATAAATGGCAGTGATGGTTCGTGTGTCCTTTGCGTGTAAAAGTCCAAAACAGATGAGGAATAAGCTTCAAGAAACTGAATGCAATGCTTAGGTTTGATTGAAGTTGCTTCTAATGCGCGGAATTCTCAAAAGCCATGGATGGAGCTCACATGAACAGTTGCGGATTGTGAGGATTTAGAGGTTGAATCACCAAAACAGTCCAAGCATGAGAGGAATGGAGATTGGATCAACAAGAATTTTCGAATTCCATGGAGAATTGGAGGAGTTTGAAGGATTTTTGTGCTTTGTGTTCTTGAAGAAATGTGATGAATTTGGAGGGAATTTGATTGTGATTTGTGAATTGTGATTCTTGATCTGAAGTTAGTTAGGATTAGCAATATATACCTCTCATTAATCCATGCTTAATTACCTCAATTAATCAAAATGGACATGATTAGCAAAATGGTTATTTTCAAGCTAAGGGCAAAAATGTATTTTCATATGCCAGCTAATGACAGCTCACTGCCAACTCATACAAGCCCTAAACACCTGTCATGAACTGTTGCCACTTGTTTCATGTTCATTGGACATGTATTTCTCATTCTCCACATGTGATGGCTATGTCATACATTTTCAAGTCCATTTCAAAAGCCAATTTTCAAACCATGAAGCCTTGGCATGTTATGAGTATTCCAACAAGTTTCAAATGTCAATTGTGAAGTGTTGCAAAAATCCCCATCCAAAAATTCCCATTATTTCTCAAGTTGGACAATTTTGCCCCTGGTTCTTTTAACTGTACAGTTGAAATTTGACTTTTTGCATTGACCATTTTTGAAGAAATCCAATTATGCACCATGAAATTACATGTCAAATGGAGTTTGTGCATATAAAGAACATCCAATTTGGACACTCCATGTGGAAGTTATGCCCTCCTGATTATGGGTCATTTCTGAAATTCACTGGACCATAACTTGACAACCATACATGGGATTTTCAAGTTCTTGGACTTTTTGGAAAGGTGAGAACAAGATCTACAACTTTCATGTTGAACAATTTTCATTTGAAGCTTCCTTGGACATATAATTTTGAGGTCAAAAAATTTCCATTTTTGGAAACTTCTATTACAAGTCACTTTCTATTTTTGGCAATTCTTGTTCTGACTTGATTTTCTCCATTCTTAAGCTTTGAAATGTCAAATAACACTTGTTCCAACATGAATGAAGTGTATCCAACTCTCTTCCACCTCCAAATCCATTAAATCATGTACAGTTGACCACAGTTGACTTTTTCACTGACAGATGAATCTGGCAATGCATAGATCAATCTGAGCTCCAATCTTGTGATGAAATGGCTCAAGGGTGAAACCCTAGCCTCAATATGCATAATAAAACCATGAAATGATCCCTATCTCCATCATAGACCCCATCTCCTAGCCATGCCCTGATTGGCCCAATGCAACTGATTAGGGTTGACCAATGGTCAAAACCCTAATCTCAAGGAATCTGCTTCAACACTTGATGATGACAAACCATGATGATGATGATGTATCACTTCAATCAAGATGAAGACCAATATCCTTTGAGAATCACAAAACCCTAATTTGGACCTCCACATCCTCAGATGATTAATGACCAGTCCAATGAAACCCTAGCTTGCACTTTGACTTCCTCATCTTCTGATCAAGACTTGTGAGGAATGACTTGCACAATGTAACCACATGATATGCAATATGCAATGCCTAATGACCTACAATGATATGTAATATGTTAATGCTAGTCCCAAGAGAGGAGGGCAAATTTTGAGGTGTTACACACACGAAGGCTTGAATCAGATTGGTGATATTGGAAGATTCAAAAAGTGTTAATTGAGTAAAGATTATGTAGAAGAGTTTGACATTACGACATATACAAGTCAAGATCTAGATAGGAGATTTTAATTTTCTCAATTGTATTATGGATTGGTGATTGTATGAGCTTTTGCAGATATTTGTCAAATAAAAAGGAACAATGCATGTTCCAATGAGAAACCATTGAAGAATTCACGTAGGCAAAGCGAGAACGAACGTCGAAGCACTATAAATCTCAGTGTCATCTCTCTCTCTCTTACTCTTGCATTTAATTTTATAGTATTTGCATGCTTAGGTATTTCAATTCTATTGTAGTTTATAATTGATTCAATTGATAGAGATTTATTACGTGATCCGCTGTCTCACACGGGTCAAAAATGAGTTTAAAAGTGTAGTAAAACGGAAGCGACACTCGAATGTCATATCACAAAGACTCTTGAATGTTATAACCAAACGAATGAAAAGAAGGGGGTTTTTAAGGTTCAAAACTTAAACTGAAATTGATAAATACGTTAATTTATATATATATATCAATTTCCGACTTATCATTGATTCTTATAATCTCAATTCTCTAGTGGATTCGATCTCATTCAATTACAATACCCGCTGACAAACGTAATTGGTATTATATGATGTATGTCCCTAATTTTCGAATTAAGCAAACAGATTTAAGCAGACACGAATTAAGCAAACACGACTTAATCAAACACGATAACGAAAAAGTTACGCTAACGTGATTATAGTTAAGAATCATATGTATGTCAATCAAATTTAATCAACTTTATCCTATAAGAAACAATCGAATTAAGAAAATGAAAGTAATCGAATTAAGCAAACGAGTTTATAGGAAGAATTGGAAATAAATCGAAATTAAACTGAAATTAATAAAAACCTCAAAGTGGAATTCAAATACATCAGATCAACTTTTGGGAATTAACTCTCCATGGTATTCGTATGCCATATTCTCTATTTCATGAATGCTGAATAATCCAATCCTAAAACTACTAAGTTGTTTAAATAGAGCAAGGAAATTCGGGCCTAATAGCAACCGACCCAAAAAAATACAAAACCGGCCAAAAAAATAAGTGTTTTCTTAAGTCTGAAACTAAAACGAATTATTCGACTCTTCTTCATTCTGAGTCAGCTTTTGACTTTAACATGAAACTTTTATCTTAATCTCTCAGCTTTCCAACGCCTATTAGAACGCATCAATCCGATTCTCGTAGTTCAAGTTATGATTTGCATAGTGATAAGGTATCAAATAACTATTTATACTGAAAATAAAGTACGAAAATAAAAGAAAGACAAAAATAAACTTAAATATTAAAACACACTAAAATAGTAAAAATAATATAATAAACTATAGATTTGGCTAAGTACAATAGTAAAAGAAGGTGCATCAAAATGCACTGATCATTGCGTAAGCATTATGTTTTGTTTGAATTGGATACCTTGTTGAGCTGAATTGTTGATTAATATTCTGATAAACAATTGAAGTTAGAGTTCTCTATATTGAATCTTTGTATAAACACACCTCGTGGATTATACAATCAAATTAATTGAATACCTAGTGTTTCATCATATTCTGATTTGGTGTTTGTGAAATGATTTAGTGTTAACGTGATTGAAATTTCTAATTGTATAATTTCATAGATTTCGCATCAAACCTTCCGCTCACAATTTTTGAAATCACTCGAATAATTTCTATAAACGACGGTTGGATTTTATTTGGGTCTATTCATCCCCCAGACCATTTTTCTACTCCTATGTTCACACTAAATAATCTTCTGTGACAATAACTCATCTATCAAACTATCAAAGAATCCTATCATGCATGAAAGATGCAAGCACATAGATGTAAGGTTTCATTTTCTAAGGAACCTAACTAAGGATGGAATCATGAAGGTGAAGTATTTCAACACTCAAGAGCAGAAAGCTAACATCACTAAGTCATTGAAGTTTGAATTATTTGTTAATGGAGAGCTTGAGAATGACGATTGTAGCTAGTGTTATTTGACTTCCTCCTAGAAGTCAAAGTATATGAGAGTTTGTTGTATAATCAGAAGTAGCTAGTTGATTAATTGTTGTTAGTTGTTATGTTACTTGTTGTGTAGTAAGTAACTAAAGTTAGTTAGTGAGTTCCTTCTTTAACAAGTAACCTTATGTTTTCATGTATAAGTACTAATTTATACTTGGTGATTGAATGAGATTCAACATTTTGATCTAATAATAATGACATGTTTTTTATCACTCACAAATTGTCAAAGGATAAAGTACTTTTCATTAACAAATAACTAACACGGTTGATCAATTAACATTTGAATCAAATTGTTTCTTTTTCCTGCAACAACTTGATTTCTCACAAACCTTAAGTTAAGTCACGCATACTGTTTTTGAAATTCAATAAAAATAAACCATGTTCAAACAACAAAATATTCAATATTTAATAGCTCAACGAAGCATTGTTCAAACAAATTTAAAATGTACACATGTCAAATCAATGGTAAATCAAACATGTGTGCCACATTACATCCCAAAACATCAAAATAATGTTTTCAAAATTTATTCAAGAATCGCAAATAATTAAATCAAATCAACAAAAATCCAATAAGGTAAATGAATGAGACTGAGAATCTAGATACGACTGAAAATGAAAGAAAGTGAATAACTTTTATAGTTCACATATTTTTTGGTGAGCTTTCAGTCTATAGAAGCTTTCATCCAGAATCAACCTCTCCATAGTATTCCTCCTCTTTATCATTATTTCTTCATCCTTCTCCTTTATTTCCCTTTTGTTCTTCCTCCACGACTAAGGCATCGCCACGATCACCATTTTCACACATCTTCATCAACACCTATCCTCATTTACCTCTTTCGAAAAAGGGGTCAAGTATGAGTGGTTAAAATTTTAAATTATTTACGAATGTGTGGAATGTTGAATTTATAAAACAGGGAGTCTATTTATCTACTATCTTAAGATTTTGGATGGAGATGTGACGTTTTTCTTTTTTGTTATTCTGGAGCATTGGTTTCATTGGCGCTCTTACCTTTACCAAACTCCTCTATTCTAGGATGTGAAGGAGAATGTTGGAAAGAGAGATGACTCTCTTTTACCGGGCTCCACATCCTGTTACTGGGCTCCACAAGAGAATATTGGATGCATGTGGAATGTTGTATTTACAAGAGAAATAACCCATTTACCTAATTCCTTAAGATTTTGGATAGAGATGTGACATCTTTCTCTTGTGGCCTAGAGCATTAATCTTGTTGATGCTCTCGTCTATCCCAGACTCCCTAAGACTCCCTAACAATAACCTTCCCATATGTCTTGAGATATGTGACTCAAGGCTTCGACATACAACACCATATAATCATAAAATAATTTTCTATTAAAAATATATTTTCCATTAAAATATTCTCTTCAAATTAATTGTTTCATTTTAACCCAAAATATTTTTTTAACAATACTTTTTAAAAATTTAACACAAATATGTTGTGGTCAATTCAAGAGGTCGATACGAGGATTCATTTTTATTTTGAGAAGTTTTTTTATTAACAACACATCTTTGTAAAAGACACATCACATACTCACCAAAAAATTTAAGATGATAAATTTGTGAATTTTTTCATTTATAAATATTTAAATCTCTATATTTCTAATCAATCCGAGACTTCTTTCCATTATTCATATTTGTTATTATCAACAAAATATAACTAAAAAATAAAAAATAAAAAATCTTAAACAACATAGCTCTAAATATCATCAAAAGACGCGTGGCCTTAAAGTTTGCCCCAAGAACAATCGAATTGACTATAAGGTTCTTAAGGTTTTAACCTTTTTTAATTAGAAATTCATTTAGAGGAAGCAAAAGAAACACTTCTCTGTTATTACAAGAACGCATAAATTAATTAGTTTACACATTATATTACACTTAAAATTTTATTTTAGAAATGTACAGACTTGTGAGCTCCTTGCATCAATTGGCTGCCAACATGAAAAAAGACAAAATCATAAGTTTACTAAAACTACAACAATGTTGTTGTAACTAGACATTATTAACGATAAAAAAAACTGTTCAAATTCAGAAAATCTTACCTTTAAATGAAGAAGGAACAACAACAACATGCATATCAGTATTGTTAGGAGGTAGATGCAAAAGAATAGGGTAAAGTTTAGCATTCAAAGGATTGCGACAACACACAAGAATATCAACAAGTTGAGTTTCTTCCTTCAATTTCTCCTTCAACTCCTCCAAACTACTTCCTCTAAAGGTAAAGAACGATGCTTTATTTTCATCAACAACTTCACCATTTTCATTACCAATGTCGTAGAATATAACCCTCCCTTCTTTCATCGGCGATGGAGATGGATAGTCTAAATCTTCGGATTCAACCTGATCATTTAAAGAAGAAAATGTTCAGCTCAAAGAAATAAAGACAAGGTTGCTTTATATAGCATAATTATCACTAATTAATATTTTTTGAACTTGCCAATTTCATTATGTACTTCTTTTATATATAGTTTTTTTTTGTATACATGAAGAAAAGAAGCACAGAAAAATGAAGGGTATTAAATTAATGAAAGACACACAAAAGTTTTGAAAGCATCCTTGATATGATCTATACAAATTAACTGAATAAAATGCACCAAATAAGTTGAAAAATAATACTATCTCAAATTATTAAATTTACTTATATTTTTGGAAATAATGAGCAAATAATTTTGAATAATATCACATTGCAAAGAAAAACACAAATGAATAATGCCTACTTTTTTATATTTATATTCACAAAATGGTTCATAGTGAATCTGTGGACAAAACTAATATTTTTTTAATATTATTTTATATGTAACAATGACTATAAAATATGAACTTTATAATTATTTTATTAATTAATTAGTTTATAATTATATTTGCTTCTTAATTTTTCTTTTATTACACTTTCACGTTTCCTTTACAAATAGAATAAAAATCTTTGTATAACACTTTATATTTTTAATAAATAAATAAATAATGAATTACTCATGTATTTTTTTGGTATTTATAAAAATTTCTTGATTACCATATTTTTTGATAATATTTTCATATAATAGCAAATCAATTGATTTTTATTTTTAATATAAGAAAAATCAATCACATGGAATACAATTCATGGATCTTCACAAACAAAAATATTTAATAACATTAATAGATTAAGTTTATAATTACATTCCATGCATATTCCATCTATGTGTATAAATATATATGACACTTTTATTTCAAACTAGTATATCAAAGAATACATCAAATTGATGCTACATATGATAATCTCTAAGATTATGTGCTCACAAGTTCTCAATAGATTTCCTATTAGCGATAAGTTTGAGAAATTTTGTTATGTAACGAACCTCAGGTGATCGAGGAGACTTTAGATCGATCTTGACGAGGGGTCCATTATCTGAATCCGAGAATGACGATGGAGACGGAAAAGGAAATGAATTATCCATTGTTTCTGTAATTGAATCATTGAGACATCGCATTGGAGGTATAATAGGTGTAGGCCTTGGCCTTGGCTTAGGAATTTGTCCCCCCTCTTTTGGTCTAAGTTCGACAATATCGACATCCCATAAAATCCAATTTACCGTTGCGGTTCTACGAGGAAGATCATGTGTTATTGTGTTTCTCCAAGGTGGTAATCCTCCATTTCCACGAAGATATTGTCCATAACGTGTTCTTAGTTTCACTTGAACACCATCCCTAATAGGTTCCCATTCAACCGATGAACCTAATCTTTTAGGTAAAGTTTGCAACACTTGTTTACCTGTGCTTTTCAAAAGAAATGGCATGTTTGAAGCCGTTAGGTATTTTCCATAACAACTCTTTAATCTTATAACATTATTGTTGTTGCTCCCCAATAACTCGACGGTCCATTTTGCGTTGTCATAGCAACCATTTCGATCTTGATAAACATTTTCTTGATCTTCATTGGCCAACATATATTTATCGTGGTGACTCCGCAGACGCACCACTTTTGCCTTTAAGAAGAATTCCATTCCACAAAAATAAATTTAATGATGATGAAAATTTGATGTGAATATGATAAAGATAAAATGAAAACAAAAAGTATTCTGATGAAGGGTATATTAAATATTCTGATGAAGGGTATATTAAATATTCTCTTGCGTCTCTCCCTCCTCTCCAGCACAAAGGGATCTGGATATTCTCTTGCGTCTCTCCCTCCTCTCCCGCACCAAGGGATCTGGATGGGACGGATATGATAAAGATGAAATGAATACAAAAAGTATTCTGATGAAGGGTATATTAAATATTCTCTTGTGTCTCTCCCTCCTCTCCAGCACAAAGGGATCTGGATGGGACGGAGAGATGGGACGGAGAGAGAATTGAGAAAGCAGATGCTAGAGATTAAAAAAAATTGAAAGAGAAATATTGTAAAAGAAAATATTATGGAGAAGTGAGTGATTGAGAGGATGTTATTCTAAAAAACAGGAGAGAAAGGAGAATAAAATGCAATGTTATTTGAGATTGAAAAAATAGGTTGGATTAATTAGTTGGAATATTTCTATATGTGACATGTTTGTTGTGTGTAACAAAATCATTCATGTTTAATTGGAGTAGTAAACATAGATTAGTTGTTTTAAAATGGTGCAATTTTTTTTCAAGATGTTCTTCTATCTTTACACAACAATGATCTGGTTGATTGGTTGATTAAAAAGAAAAATAAGGTGTACATATAAAGAACCGACTCAATATTGGTTGGGTTCCAAAATACAAAAAATCTCATTGTAGTTAATCAATGAAAATAGTTTTATTACCATAGTTTGATCCAATAAAAGTCATAAAATACAAAATTTCACTAAATAAATTTATTTTTGGAACCCAATGTGTGAATCTTTCATTGGCTAAAATCCATAATATGTTGAGGGTTTTTTTGTTCTCCGGATTCTAGAATTCAAAATGTGTTTTGAGGCATTAGAATTCTAGAATCCAAACCCATTCAACATATACCTATGCTAAAACTTATGCTCACTGTGTTTTCCTTCTTTTAAGTGTAAGATAATGGAAATCGTGTCTTTCTCATTGATTTGAATAGAATATATACATCAATGTGTAACATTTGGTCAATTATCTAATTATGATACAACATAATTATAGGAAACTAATTATGACTAATTATAACAAAATATTATATTCTATCACACCCCCGCAGTCAAAGCGGGAGGTTCACAGACGCTTAGACTGGTCTGAAAATCATCAAAGAGAATGCGAGGAAGTTCTTTGATGAAGATGCTTGTGATCTGATGTCTTGAGGGAACATGAAGGACACGAGCCTGACCACGAGCTACCTTTTCCCGAACAAAATGAATGTTCGTCTCAATATGCTTAGTGCGTTGATGCTGCACAGGATTACCAGATAGATATATGGCACTAACATTGTCACAATACACCAAAGTGGCCTGAGGAACAGGAAAATGGAGTTCCAGGAGAAGATTTCGAATCCAACACGATGCAGAGACAACATTGACAACCCCCCTATATTCGGCTTCAGCACTGGAACGAGAGAGAGTTGGCTACCTTTTGGAAGACCAAGAAATAAGGTTGTCACCTAGAAACACACAGTAACCAGATGTAGAACGTCTGGTGTTAGGACATCCACCCTAATTAGTGTCAGTGTAGGAGATAAGCTTTGTAATGGGAGATGGCGATAAGTGTAGTCCAAAATGTAAGGTGTCGTGAACATAGCGCAAAATACGCTTAAGAGCAAGCATGTGTTCCGTGCAAGGGGCATGCATGTGAAGACAAACTTGTTGAACAACATATGATATATTAGGCCGAGTGAAGGTAAGATACTGTAGGGCCCCTGCAAGACTCTGATACAAGGAGGGATCTTCATAAGAAGTGCCGGAGGAGGTGCCGAGTTTCCGCTTGGTGTCAACAAGAGTGGTTGATGGTTTACAAGACGCCATGCCAACACGTTCAATGATCTCTTAAGCATAAGTGTTTTGACTGAGAAATATGTCATCAGGATGACGAGATACTGCAATACCCAGAAAGTAACTCAGAGGACCCAAGTCGTTCATTGCAAACTCAGATGCTAAGAGTGACATAATTGATTGGCGGAGGACCTGAGTGGAGGTTATGAGGATGATGTCGTCTACATACAATAGAATGCAGGCCATGTCTAAACCTTGTCGATATATGAAGAGAGAGTGGTCTGATGTGCTATGGAGAAAGCCAATGGTGGCGACATAGTCAGCAAAACGTTGGTACCATGCCCTAGGCGCTTGCTTGAGACCATACAATGACTTCTTCAACCGACATATATAATCTGGATGGCGGAGGTCACGGAAACCCAATGGCTGGTGCATGTAAACAGTCTCATGAAGATCACAGTGTAAAAAGGCATTATGGACATCCAGTTGATGAATAGGCCAAGATTTGGAGAGAGCAATGGTAAGAACTGCTAAAATGGTAGTGGGTTTCACCACGGGGTTAAAAGTCTCATCACAATCCACACCTGCAACCTGTTACCTACCATTACCTACAAGACGAGCCTTATAACGCTCAAATGAGCCATCAGAATTTTTCTTATGCTTAAAAATCCACATACATCGAATAAGATTAGCATCACAAGGATGAGGAACTAAATCCCACGTCTTATTTCGAATAAGAGCATCAAATTTAGATTGCATTGCGGATTTCCAATTCGGGTCTGATAAGGCTAGTTTAGGATTTTTAGGTATGAGAGAGATTGTGTGGTCAGAGTGAGAGATTGATAAGTTAAATATCGTGTGGGGTTTGACAATGCCTTTCATGCTTCAGGTGGTGATGATTCGTGTAGGTGGAGGTGGATGTGGTTTAATTGATGGTGGTGATAGAGAGTTTATTGTAATGGGTGTGTTGATCGAAGAGGTAAGAGATGATGGTTGTTGGTTTATTGAGGGTAGTGGTTAGTCAATTGGGATTGTGGGTGTTGGTTGGTTATGTGCAACAGGTGGTGAAATTTGATTTTGCCACTGATGTATAAGGTAGGGGTGAAGGTCGTCATCTAGGAATTGATAAGAGTGAGGTGAAGGGGAGTGTATCTTAGTGAAGTGAAATTGAGTTTCATCAAAGATAACATGCCTCGAAATTATTAATTTTCTATTAGAAAAATCAAAACATTTATAACCTTTATGATTCGGCGGATAACCCAAGAAGACACACAAAGTAGAGTGGGGTTGTAACTTATGAATGGTAGATGACGAGAATAATGGATAACATAAACAACCAAAGACTCTGAGATGTGTGTAGGTGGGATCACGATGATACATGAGTTGTGTTGGTGACTGATTATGAAGTGTTTTACAGGGAATAATATTTAACAGGTAAGTTACCATGTGGAGAGCATGATGCCAAAACGAGGGGGAACAGAAGAGTGAGCTAGCAAAATGCGTATCATATTATTAATGGTTCTTATTTTGCATTCCGCTTTCCCATTTTATGAGGATGTGTGGGGACAAGAGAAACGAAAAACTAGACCATGATTAATGCAATATTTTTGAAAAAGCTCATTATTATATTCATCGACATTGTCACAATGAAATGTTTTGACTTTTTGCAAAAATTGAGTTTGAATGAGTTGAGTAAGTGACTTGAATGTTTCAAACACATGAGATTTTATACTAATAGGAAAAGTCCACAAGAAGTTTATAAAATCATCTAAGAATAAGACATAATATTTATGACCAGCAGAACTTAAAATTGGAGACGTCCATAAATCACTATGTAAAATGTCAAAAGGCATCAAAGTCGTAGTTTGAGAATAAAAAAAATGGCAATTTAACCTGTTTTCCTAAAACACAATAGTCACAAACGACAGAAGAATTAAAAGATTCACAATATATGAACTTATTTTTGCGAAGGGAATTCAAAACAGACACGCCAGGATGACCAAGACGACTATGCCAAAGACTGGATGTGAGACTGGAAAAAGTGGGAGGAGTGGTAACTGGATAAAGATCTCCACGACTGTCATATCTGAGAAGGGTGATCCCCGTCTGAAAATTAGAGACAGTAAAACCAAAAGGATCAAAGGAAACATAAACATTGTTGTCTCACACAAATTAAATTTTTAATAATTTTCGGGGCATGTAGGACATGGTTAAGGTGAAGTGGTTGGTGAGATGTGGTTATTTGTGTGTGTCTGGTGCCGTGAATTGGAATTCCATGGCCACTGCCTACAATGACTTTCTGATTTGAATTACTTACTGGAAAATAAGACGAGATATTACCTTGTGATGCGGTTGTGTATGATGTTGCGCCTGTGTCCATGTACCACTGATTGTCAGGAGTGTGGAGTGACATGGTGTACATTACGGTCTCAATGTTTGTCGGTGTCTGAGATGAGGTAGATGTTGCATACACTTGAGGACGCTGTCCTAGAATGCCTGGCTTTTTAGGAGGACCGGGAGGGCGTGTCCACTGAGAGGTGGGATATGGATACGGTGGCATAGTCCATGATGGTGGAGTCCAACCCCATGGTTGCCATGTTGGGTACTATTGTTGGTGTAAGCCCTAGAGGCCAATACTTTTGGTACTTGTATCAAATTGTTTATTAATAAAAGGCTTTTTCTTTATTATGTTTGCTTAATAAAGTCCCTGGAATAGATAGTCCGTTTAATGTATCAAGTGTGACTTAATCATGAGATCACATTAAACATAAGGACACTATTCTTAAAGTATCTGTAGTCGAGCTTTATTGTGAAATGGGATAACATTAAAGCATGAAGACTATTATGTTTATAGACTGATGATCACATCTCATGGATCATGGATAAGGAGTTATCAAGTCTCAAACATAGGTATGAATTTTAAGAGTAATATTTATACTGGATTGACCCACTATGAGAATACTATATAGAATGTTATGCAAAGTGTCATAAGTTATTCTCGTGGTGATAATGGTGTATACCACCCTTCGACCTGAAACCACTATGGACCCTAGATGTAGAGTCGAGTGCCTTATTGCTGATCAAACATTATCCGTAACTGGATGACCATAAAGACAGTTGATGGGTACTCCATGAAGCATGCTAAGGGACATGAGTGACCTGGATGGAATTTGCCCATCCTGCGTAACAGGATAAATGTCTATGGGCCCAATATTGATCTGGACAAGGATGACACGGTCTATGCCTTGTGTTCAATATAGACATAAGGGCAAAAGGGTAATTATACACATAATTATTATCACAGAAGGATTTGTCAGATCACATGACATTTTCGTGTCTTGGGTAGCAGTGATGTGTTGCTAGATACCGCTCACTGTTTATTATGTTAAATACGTGATTTAATATAATTGTCAATGCCGTGAAAACCTATAGGGTCACACACAAAGAACGGATTGATGAGAGATAGAGTAATTAAGGAATACTGTAATGTATGGTGCCCTTAAGTGAATTATAGAACATCGTAAGGTACAATGTACTTAAGTAGAATACGAAATATGATAAGGTACCACGCGCTTAAGTGATTTTGGCATATTATAAGATATGGGCCATATACACTTGAGTGGGCTTTTTAGCTTGCAGCCCACACAAGTGGTTCTATAAATAGAACCCTTGTGTAGAAGCATTGTCACACTTGCAATTTTGTTTTTCTCTCTCTCACACTCAAAGCCTTCATTCGTAGCAGCTAGCACTGAGATTGAAGAAATTTGTTCGTGTGGATTAAGTAGAGGCGTTGTCATCATTCAACGTTTGTGATCGCCACAAGAGGTAACGATTCTATCACTGATCATGCCCATTCGTAAGGATCATTAAAGGAGAAATTTTAATGTCTGTTGTGTTTTGGATCGCCCTTCTCCTTCAGGTGTGTCCACTGAGAGGTGGGATATGGATACGGTGGCATAGTCCATGGTGGTGGAGTCCAACCCCAGGGTTTCTAGGTTGGGTATTATTGTTGTTGTTGCCAAGAAGGAGTGAACCAAGGTGAGGGAGTGCTGGGAGCTCCAGACTGAGGTGCATTGCGGTTACCACGTCCCCCTCCGCAACCCTGGTTTCCACAGGAGCGAGAACGGTTGTCGGGGCGGCGGTTGTCACGCTGAGAGGTGTCTTCAGTAGGTTTTGACTAAGTGGTGTGCATAGCAGCATGAGAGCTTGTGTTTGCCATCTTATCCATAACGGTTTATTCCAAAGTGAGCATGTAACGAGCCTGATAGAATGTCGGAAGAGGGTTGCTCTGGCGAATCAAAGTAGCAACACTGCGGTAAGCTTCTGGGAGACCAGAGATCAGTTGAAGGACCAGACGATGATTGTTGACAGGGGAGCTGACATTTCTCAACTGATCATAAAACATCTTAAGACGCTGAGAGTAAGCTGAGACATTGGGAAAATCCTCCATACGAGTGTTAGAAAACTCTTTCTAAAGAGTGACAGCTCGAGCATTTTGGTTGTCCTGAAAAACATCTTCCAAGCGATTTCATGCTTCCATTGCAGTGGAGTTGGGTTCTAGAATAGTGGTCAGCAAATCGATAGGAATAGTTGAATAAATCCACTGAAGAACGGTGGCATCAAGAGTGGACAATTTGTCATGGTTGGCGTCAATAATGGCTGGTGGCTCTTTTCTGATAGATGGAACGATGTGATGCAGAACTCGATGTGAGCGAGCATGGATGCGGAAAAGCTCAACCCAGATACCATATTGATCTTTTTCCATCTCAAGAATAATAGGAATGTGGTTCCTAATATTGGAGACGGCAAGAGCGGGAAGAAACTCCGATTTGGAACCTCGAAACGTGGTGTTCTTGGGCTGGCCGGAATCACCAGTATCAACAGATTTATGGGTATCGACTTCACTGTGTTCTGAATGGTCTGATTCAGACATGGATGCAGATGCGACGACAGCGGCGCGAACAGAGACGGAAGGCGAGAGAATAGGGTGGTTCTTGTGTTCGGTGACGGCGGTACAAAGTACGGTAGTCCTGTTGTGGTGGCAGACTTCAAGGAGGGAGAAGAAGCATACGGCGACAGACTGTAATGAGGGAAAAGAAGAAACGCGTTTCTGCGTTTGCTTTTTTATTTTATTTTTTGTTTTTTTATTTTAGAGAGAGGGATCGGTTATGATTGATACCATGTATGATAATTATGACTAATTATAACAAAATATTCTATTCTAAGTTCATACTTAAACCCTTTAAAAGTATAAAAAAATGTATTTCAAAAGAACAATTAAATATTAATGGATTCTAGACACATCATTTTATCCTAAAGACAAATACCATCTATCATTGCTTGGGTTTTAAGATGTCATTTCTACCAAGATGAAATACTCAAATGCTTTGCTTATATGGTGTTTTAGAATGAAAACAAATGTAATTTAGTATTTAGAGAGGTGACGTTATTTGTTGAAATCTCCAAAATTATTATCTCAAGGTAATTGTGGTTGATCGGGACAATTATTTGATGAATGTTATTGACAAAGTTTTTCCAATGTCTACTATCACATTTCCAAAAATTTGACATCAAGTTGTAAGTTATATGTCAAAGTCAAATATTTAGTATCTAAGGATGAGAAAAAGATCAAACGAAATAAAGTATGGAAAATTGTAATGACTAAATGAGAACATATACTAGATTTTGACTTGGAGGAAACATATATTTGGCCTATTCATTTGTTCAAAATTGTAGGGTACAAAATTGATCAAATTTGTGGAATATGTGGAAGGTACAATATTGGAATTGGTGAAAGAGAATTTGCTTAGATACTGGTAGATTAAAAAAAGTCTCTCGCAAACATCATGAATGATATATGCAAAAATTAGGAATCAATTTACAGTATGATACATGTGCATCATATTGAGATTCAAGATTTATTTTAGAAGAACATCGTCATTCTATGAAAACAAGAATTTAATAAAAAAAGGTGTTATAGTCTCAATTGGTTGAAAAACTTTCTAAAAATGCTTTACATTAAATGGAAAATGAAGAAATATGTTATGATCTCAATTTCTTGGAAATACAACTACTAATTGGTTGAAAACCTTTCTTAAAATGTTTTACATTTATGGTATAGATAAATACAATTTTTTCCTTAACTATGGCAACATACAAATTGTCATGTGCAAATTTTTCCTTAACTATGGCAACATACACATCTTTTATGATGTTAGATTCATGTTATGGGATAATCTCTTATGGATGAGATGATATGCATGATTTGATGCTAGAGAGAAGTAACATGATTGATGCATAAGGATGATTTATACAATGATTTGGGATTTCCAAAAATGCCTTTATGGTTGGCCATGGGTGTTTAATACTAAGAAGTATTTTTTGCAACAATGCTTATTATCAAAAGGTTATAGGATGTTGTGCTAGCATGGTCTCTCGACACTCATGTTGAGTCCAATGGTTGTTGATATACGAAAGGGTTTTCTTGATAAGCTTTAAGATATGGAGAGAACTTGCCCTTCTATAGCGTATCTTACCGCAGTCTGTTGGGTTATTGTCGAAGTTTGCCTCAAGAGGAGTTTTGAAGCAGCTTTGCCATACCATGACCTTAAGATGACTTGCCCCAGTATTCTGAACTTTGAAGCAATATGCCCCTGATTAACTAATTCTTTGAGCAATTTTCCTTTGATCAAGATCATTGTGTTGAGGAGTGTATGAAGCAGTCACCTCATGCTCAATTCCATTATCCTTACAGAACTTTTTGAACTCTGTAGAGTTATACTCACCTACACCATCAGTTTTTCGAATTTACAGCTTCTGACCACTCTAATTCTCAGCCTTGATTCTGAATTTCTTAAATTCAGCAAACACCTCGTGTTTGAACTTTATAAGGAATACCTACATAATCCTTGTGAACTCATCAACAAATAACAAAAATTATTTATTTCTTCCAAGTGAAGGTAGTGAAAATGATCCACACACATCAGAATGCACCACACCGAGTGCATGTTTTGCTCTTGGAGGCATTTCAGATGCAAATTGTAGTCTTGGTTGCTTCCCTCTCATGCGCATATTGCATGACTTCTCTGCCTTCTTAATTGTAGGAATTCCATGTACCAACTTTTTTGAATTCAAATGTTTTAAGCTTCTGAAGTTCAAACGACCAAATCTTTTGTGCCATAACTCACTTTCCTTCACAACACTTGTTGCACTAAGGCGTTCAGAGCCTGCAGTTTTAATATTCATTTTGAATGTTATATTCCTTTACTGTTATGACTTCATAATCAGCTTCTGATTACAGTCATATAGCTTCAAAAGATTGTCTTTCATGGTAATTGAAAATCCTTTCTCAATTAATTGTCCTACACTCATCAAATTGCTTTCCATGCCAAAAACATATCACGCATTCTGAACTAATATTATTTTACCATTATTTAGAAATACTCTGACATTTCCCATACTTCAATATTGAGGTATTAATCATCAGCACATCTGGTCTTTGTCCTCTTTCTAGAGTCAAAATCAACCAGCCATTTCTTATTTCCAATAAGATGATTTAAGTGGTCATTGTCCATATACCACCAATCTACTAAATATGCATCATCAGATTTAGAAGCCCTTGATAGCACACATTCATCATCAGAATCCCCTCTGGCTATGTTTGCTTCTTCTTCCTTCCTTTCCTTGTTTGACCAACAATCAGCAACAAAATGACCTAACTTCTTACAGCAGTAGTACTGAACTTTCCTATTGTCATACTTCTCCTTCCCCTTCTGAGCACTCTTCTACCATTCAGAAGTTGAGGTTTCTGACTTCTGAACACCATCAGAACTTTTCCTGGCTTATGACCAAGTCTGCTTCTGATATTTCTTACTAGAAGCTGCTTTCAGATCCTGCTTCTCTACCTCAATTTCAGAGTCTCTCTCAGTCAGACGCAACTTTTGTGCCTCTAGACTGCTTAGAAGATCTTCAATTATCATGGTGCTAAGATCCTTAGAATGTTCAATTGCTACTACAATGTAATCAAACTGAGGAGTAAGAGATCTAAGTACCTTTTCAATGATTCTCATCAAAGAGAGTTTCTCCACACGACTTCATCTTATTTGTGATCAGAATTACTTTGGAGATATAGTCAGGTATCTTCTCATTATTCTTCATACAGAGATTCTCATACTTCTTACGTAGAGACTGGAACTTCACCTTCTTCACTAATGCATGATCTCCATAGCACCGTACCAGTGTGTCCCACACAACCTTCTTCATCATCGAATGTGCGATTTTCTCAAACACGTTCACATCCATACACAGATGGATGTAGAATATTGTCTTCTGATCCTTCTTCCTCAGATCATGTTGAGCATTCCTCTGTGCATCTGTTTCCTTTGCTGGAAGTGAAACCGTAACGTAACCATCGTTGATGAAATAAAGAACATCTTGAGCGCCAAAGAACACATGCATCTGAATCATCCACTAATTCCAGTTCTTGAAATCGAACACTAGAAGCTTAATACTTAGATTACCGTTTTCGATCATCTTCAACCTTGTGCAATTCACTCAGATCTCACCAAACACCAGTGTTTCCTAATTCCGCATAATCGAGAGACGTGATTCTGTTACGATTCTGATAAAACATTTAACACGAATTCAAGAAACAAAATCAATCACACAATGCTTCACCGTTCACTCGTGTTTCCCTGTGGATCTGAATCAGAGCTCTAGATATCAATTGTTGATGCACAAAGTGAAGAAGATGAAGATGAAGATGAGATAGAATAACAAACTTTTATTATTCTTACGAAACGGTTGCAACAAATGGTTACGCATTGCCAGTGCACACTTATTTATATATACAAACAATAATGTCACGTATGCAAAATGTTAACCTACATTATCTAGGTTAAATTTAACAAAACTACTACTACTACTACTACTGAATATGAATTATTTCTAACAACTTTGTCTTTGTCTCACAAAAGCTCTTTCTCCTTTCAACTATAGGTATTGTTTAAAATAGATCCACTCTCCCTTTATTAATATTAAACCTAATATTATATTTTAATTTTTTCACCTTGGCCTCAACTTATTCTTAATTTTATCTCATTCCCTTATTTTTTCATTATTCTTATTTTTCACTCCAATCTTATAACCCACTATTTTCTATTATTTTTAATAATTAAATTAACTAAAGTTCTAATTAATTTCTACCACTCTTTCTAACTCTCACCAACATACCCATTAATACCACATACCACATATATTCATCGAATAATAGTAAAAAGCATATTAAAACACTCAAATAATAAAATAAAATACAGTTAAATAAAATAATTGAATTGAATTGAATTCTTACTAATGACCTACATAAAAGATTTTACCCCTAGAAAACTATTTACAATTACATATTTCTAATGTCTTTTAATCTTTGAAAAATCCTTAGGCAACTGGTCATTCCTAAGACGTTTTTAAAAAAATTTAAAAGATTCTACCCTTGATAAAATTAGTGTTTTATTTTTTATTTTAAGACTAAAATAAAAGAATTTAATTTAAATACACTGACAACAACGTAAAATGATTTTACACAATAAATTAATCATAGATGTTGGATGTTATTAATAATTTGATTTTTATTTTAATCATCTATAAAGTAATAAAATAATACAAAAATGATGGTGATGAGTTGTTAGTGTAAAACTTTTTACAATGACAGTCTATAGTAATTAATCTCAATTAGAATTAATTAATATGCATCGACAATATAAAAATATTTTACACGGTCAATTAATCATAATCGTTAAATTTTAACATGTGTTTGACTTTTTCTTTAATCACATTCTATACTAATTAATCTCTGCAAATTATAACGACTAATAAATATTTAACATATACTTTTAATTATGATTAATATTATTTATTTTAAATTTAAATATATATATTTTTTCTTTTAATATATACTATGTTTTGATTATAGGCCTTATGATTTTAATATAGCTTTTAGTCCATGCAAAGATATCATTTTATTTTAAAATTAATCATGTAAAATACCTATAATTGTATATCAATTAAATTTTAATTTGTATTTCATGTAGTTGTATACGAGTGGTTTAGCTTTAGAAAAATAATGCTCCATTATATTTAAGCATTCTCAAAATAACTACTAGAAACAACAACAAAATATTAAGAATGAAATTAAATTGCAAATTTCCATTGTCGCACTTCACTATTTTCCATTCTGAAATCTAAAGCGTTTATTTATTTTTTTAGTTATACTTAATAGTAACAGTGAGGGTGGTTTGTTATTAATATATTAAAAAAATATTTAAAAAAGAAACAGAAAACGAACTTTGGCTACATGTTAAACATTTAAAAGATAATCCTTATGGGCGAGAAAAAATAGGAGAGTTTGTTGTTAATTATTTGAATATCTCATCATTATAAATAATATGATTGGTAGTGTCAAATTATGAACCTAATTAAACCATTATCACGTCTTCTCTCCCTCTTTGTTTCTTTTCAAAACTCAATGAATAATATCAAATCAAACAAGGCTTGTGCATCATGCAAACTTCAAAGAAGAAAGTGTCTAAAAGATTGTCTTTTAGCTCCTCATTTTCCAGCCGATAAACCAGAAACATTCGCCAATGCTCATCGATTGTATGGTGTTTCTAACATGGTGAGGATTCTAGAGAATATTCCAGAAGAGATGAGACAGATAGCAATGAGAACAATTATTTATGAATCAAATGTCCGCTTCATGTTTCCAGTTCATGGATGTCTTGGTGTTATTAAGGAATGTTGTGATATGATAAGTGAGGCTTTTAAAGAGTTATGTCAAGTAAAAGAGTTACTACATTATTGTAAGGTAAATCATTTACAACAACTAAATCTTTCCTCTTTGCTACCTTCTACAAGTTCTCAAAATCCAAATCTTCAACCACATGTTCCAATGGATTGTCCTTTGAGAGCTTCTACTAATTCTCATGTTTCTAATATTCCAATATTTAACAATGTTGGTAATGTTTCTGATTATTGGAATGATATCATTCCAAGTGATGTTAACAATATTCCGACTAATACAAATTTGAATATAAATTCAAATGAAGCAATAAGGGTTGCACAATTGAATGAAGAACTTTCCGATAATAAAGAATCTGATCTTCATGGTGGTGGTGTTGATACAAATACTAGTGTGAAAGTTGATTTGGAGGAAAAGGAAACACCGTTTAATGTTGATGATTTCTTCATTCCAGATTCTGATATTGATAAGTTTTATTAGGACGATGAACATTCAATTATAGGAAAAAAAAACTCATCTCACAGGTAATAAATTTATGATTTCATTACTCTTTTTAATCATTCCAATAATTTTATTTTATTTTTTAATGGAGAGGCCAAATATAAATAGTGAATTTTGTGATGAATGTGCGAGGAAAAAACAAAGCAATGTTGGATGGAAGATGTAATATTTGTTACAATTGATACGCCATTGATGCTTTGTTGAAGAGAAATAGGTTTTTCTGGTCATGGAAGTGATGCTTCTCCAAAAGAAAAGAAGCTGTGAATTTGAGAATTAGCACAATGGCATGTTTTAGTAGAAAATTATTTGATTTAATTTGTTATTAACTAGATTTTTTTTATATGTTTATGTTATTTTGTATTGATACATTTGTACTAGTTTTGATATTATTATTTGAGTTTTGTTTGGCGTATTTGAACTTTTTTTTTTTACACATGAACATTTTAATATGAGATTAATTAGTATGCTCGGTAAGTTTAAAAAGATTTACACTCTTAATTAATCATCATCACCAGTTTGCATTACTTTATAGATTTTTAAAATAAAAGTCAAACATATTTCAATATCCAACGTCTAAGATTAATTGACGGTGTAAAATCCTTTTAATTCTTTTAATATGAGATTAATTAATATGTACTGTCAGTGTAAAAAGATTTACTCCGTCAATTCATCACCATCACTCGTTTGCATTATTTTATAGATTTTTACAATAAAAGTCAAACATATTTCAATATCCAACGTCTAGGATTAACTGACGGTGTAAAATCCTTTTACACTGTCAGCGTATTTCAATTAAAGCATTTTAATATGAGACTAATTATTATGTATTGTCTGTGACACTGTCAATTCATCACCATCACCCGTTTGCACTATCAATTCATCACCATCACCCGTTTGCATTACTTTATAGATTTTTAAAATAAAAGTTAAACATATTTCAATATCCAACGTCTAGGATTAACTTACTGTGTAAAATCCTTTTATCCTGTCAGTGTATTTTAATTAAATCCTTTTAATATGAGATTAATTAGTATGTATTGTCAGTGTAAAAAGATTTACACTGTCGATTCATCATCATCATCTGTTTGCATTACTTTATAGATTTTTATAATAAGTCAAACATATTTCAATATCCAACGTTTAGAATTAACTGACGGTGTAAATTCCTTTTACAGTATCAGTGTATTTCAATTAAATTCTTTTAATATGAGATTAATTAGTATATACTGTGAGTGTAAAAAGATTTACACGGTCAATTTATCACCATCACCTGTTTGCATTACTTTATAGATTTTTAAAATAAAAGTCAAACATATTTCAATATTCAATTATATTTTTTTACGATTAAATGATTTTAGTTGTTCAATCAAAAAACTGATTTTATTTATATTAAATTTTAAAATTACTAATATATCTTTTAATATTGATATGCAAGCCTATATTATAGCCGTTTTCCAAAAAAGTTATCTTATATTTCATTTATTTAAAAAAACAATATATATTTAAATTTATTTTTAAAAAACAATATATATTTAAATTTATATAAAAAAACAATAAATGTCCCTCTTTTCTACGATAACTATTTAAATTTGTAATTTTATTTTCTTTGTTTATACTTTTAATTTTAAATAACCACTATATATTTTTTTTAAATTATATTAATTCATTTAGGAAAAATTAGAGAGACTATGCATTTTTAAGGACAAACTTTAAAAGCAGTTCCATAGATAATCCATTTAAAACACCGTACTTAAATTAATTTTTTCCATGTCATCTATTTTAATTTTAATCAATTTGAAGATTAAAGCATAAATCTTTTAAGGGATTAATTACTATGCATTGTCAGTGTAAAAAGATTTACACTGTCGATTCATCATCAGCACCCGTTTGAATTCTTTTATAGGTTTTTAAAATAAAAGTCAAACTTATTTCAATATCCAATGACTAAGATTAACTGACGGTGTAAAATTTACACGGTTAGTGTATTTCAATTAAATCCATCTTTTAAATACCAATATTGATATGCAAGCCTACATTTTAGCTGTTTTTCAAAAAAGTTATCTTATATTTAATTTATTTATAAAAAACAACACATTTAATTTTATAAAAAAAACAATTGTCCCTCTCTTTTACAATAACTATTTAAATTTATAATTTTATTTTCTTCGCTCATACTTTTAATTTTAAATAACCACTATATATATATTTTAAATTATATTAATGCATTTAGGAAAAATTAGAGAGACTATCTGCATTTTTAAGGACAAACCTTAAACGCAGTTCCATAGATAATCCATTTAAAACACTGTACTTAAATTAATTTATTCCATGTCATCTCTTTTAATTTTAATCAAATTCACATTGAAGAATAAAGCATAAATCTTTCACAATTGTTCGTTGAATGTGCAGTTAATAGCAACAATATAAATATGGAAAGCTTTTTATTGCTTGGTATCTAGTTTGCTTCCGTGGTGGTTGGGTTAGTTGGTCTTATTTGGTTAAGGGCTTTGTGCTCTTTTAAGGGGGTTGGTGTTTTGTAAGGATTGATGATTGTCTTGTTTTTGCCATGATTTCTTTGTATGTGTACTTTGTCTTATTAAAATAATTTCATATTGTTAATTATTTTTAGTATATGTTCTTTACATTATTTAATATATAATGTGATATAATTTGTTTGTGGTTACCTCTATCGGACAAGAATGAGAAACCTACACAGTCGATAAAGTCTTTCTCTAATTAATCTGGTGATTCGTAATTTCCATCGGTAAAAAAGTTTATATATAACATCAAATGCATGTATTTAATCGATTTTTCCAAACTAAAACAGATATAATTAACAATAAATAACATTTTCAATTTCATTTTAAACTTTTATTTAACTGAATCATTGTTAATGCATATGCATAGGAAACTTTATGTGTTATGGTAGCTTCTGCGTTGAAATTTGCTATTTCAAAATAGGGATGGTTCTTATATTTATATTACATTTTAGGGTTAAATATAATATACCCTTGCAATATTAACGAGTTTCGGGTCAATCACACAACAATCAATCACAAAATACAATTTATGTATGCAATGCACTACTCGACTCTACTCTAATACACATGGTACCAAGTTTTGAAAGTTCAGAGTTATGTTATCGTGGGCATCCACTCATCAGGTTACATCTCTGAAATTGACTACACGTCTAAATCTCAATACTATATTAGACACGTTATGATCACAAAAATAGATCACGACTCACCTATCTCCAATATACATAATGCATGCAATGCAACAACACACAAATGCACAAAGGTATCACTTCCACCACAACTTCACAACTCATAACTAGTCACAACACTAAACCAATGACTCGAAATTGGTAACAACACTAAAGCAATAACCTCAACATCATTATTGCCAATATAAGACCATAAAAAATTATAGGTTCCCTCTCATGACCAATACCACCAATTAAACAACAACATAATAATGTGAATCATAAGGCTACATCAATTACAATTTCAATTTGAATACGCAAACATATCAATCATTAGAACACAATCATAACAATTGATCTCTTTCTAAATCATCATTAATCATACACACATAATTAAACTCGTAGGACATCAACAAAGGATAACACTATGTGTTAGCTTTCCAACGCTTCGAACCGCACCTCAAACGGAGTCACGGAACTCAAGTTATGATAACAACAATATTTTGAACAAAATATAACTAAATGGTTCCCGTTGAGTACAACGGATGTGAGAGGTGCTAATACATTCCCCTCGCATAACTGACTTTCGAACCCGATTTTGATTGTGACAACCATTTTCTTTTACTTTGAGGGATTTATCGATATATTTCCTTTCCTTTTGGATTAAATAAACTTCAATGACGACTCTGTTATTATTTAGAACGTACAAGCACCCGTCATACTTTTTTTCGTCGCGACACCATGGCCGAAAGATTATGTGTCTGTCATAGCCTATTGAGTAGTGGTTTCAAGATGTGATGTTTCTATCTGGGGCTTGGAGACTTGTGAATGATCAATTATGTTACGGTTAACCATGGTATATTGCATGCGTTTGTAGAGAGATGGTACTCAAAGACGTCTTCTTTTTATCTTCCACATGGTGAGATGTCCATCACACTGGAAGATGTCTCATGTTTGTTGCATCTTACTATCAACGGGAGAGTGTTAGACCACGACAAGATTAACATAGATGACACAATTAAGATGATGGAGACCTATTTGGAAGGTGACCTAGGGGATGCCATTATGGAGTTAGAAGCCACTTGGGGGTCTCATGTCAAGTTTCGATTCATTGAGAGGTTGTATACACAACAATTGCATGCGGTAGAGCAGGCCACATGTGACGATGAGTAGGTATTGCAACATAGAGCATACACTCTGAGAGCATACCTATCGTATTTGGTTGGTACGCCCATTTTGTGGACAAAAGTGTCACTTATGTGGATGTTATTTATCTTAGATACTTCGATGATTTGGAGTGAATCCCTGAGTACTACTCGGGGGTCACTTGTTTGGTCTGCCTATACTCCAAGTTATCTGAAGGTTGTATCGGAAGACCAAATAGATGACAAACAACATTACACTATTGACAGTAATATTTTTGCATCTTTTAGTGTTTGTGTGTCATTTTCATAACACTTTTGCTATGCCATTATTAATGATTCATATGTACCATTTCAGGCTTGTATCCTCTCGCACCTCTCATGCATATCCGACTAGCCATGTGCACCGATCTACACTGAGGATATGCCACGTACTTCTGCTAGATTTTGAAATTTCTGATATCTTTCACTGGATTTTTTGAAATTTTTTATTTTTTTTTGAAATTTTTGATTTTTTTTATCATAAATTTTCAAATTTCTGATATAAATACAAGAATTTTTAAAAATACAAAAAATACGTATCAAAAACATTGATTGTACTACAAAAAAAATTATTTTGGATATATTAATAAGAAAAAAAATTTAAAAATAAATAAATTTTGATTGATAAATAATAAAAAAGTCATTTTTAAAAATTTGAAATTATGCAAGAGATAAATGGTATAGCAAGTTAAATCCTCTTAAAACTAAAAGCTATACGAAGTTTGGAACGGTGGTTACCGAATCGACCCACCGTGAAAATTATCCGTATTAATTTTAATTTAAGCACATAGATAGCGATAATTGCAACTTCCCCCCTCACGGCAGAATTGAGAGCATTTGCATTCGGGGTGATATGAGACAGAGCATGTCCACGGCAGCCGTTATACCCAATTGTCTTGCCTTTTACTCCCGTCTTCTTTTCAACCCTCATAAACTCACAACCTTTGTCTTCACACCCTGGAAAAGAACCTGCACCACCCATGTCATTTGCCAAGCTAAAAAGGTATTACCGCTTTTTTAAATTAACTTCATTTAATTTCATATTACTTGATAAAATTCGAACCTTTGAAAGAAAAAAAAAAGCAATTTTTGAATAAATCCTGGTTTAATTGGATTAGGAAAAGTAATTAGGAAGTGTTTGGTGCATAATGTGCTCATTCTTACAATGTTTTTAACTTGAGGTTTGCTCTTGGGCCTTTTGCCATGAGTCTTGCGAATGGCCCAGAACACTATAGCTAGAGTTTTGAATAGCGGTCGTGATTGCGATTCTTAATATTATGGAGAATCACATTCAAATGCTATTGGTATTGCCTCAAAAGCGGCCATGCTATATAGCATGATGAAATAAACATGCACTTACAATGTGTTATTTTGTTTTTTGTTATCTTACAGGAAGAAAAGTTGTTGGTTGTTGGAGGTGGAGCAGCAGGGGTGTATGGAGCAATTCATGCCAAGACTATTGCTCCCCATCTAAATGTCATCATTATTGAGAAGGGAAAGCCTCTTTCCAAGGTGTCTGTGAATGTATCATTATATTCCTTTTGATTGCATGTGGATAGTGTCCTATTGTGTTGTATTCAATGTTGCTGTTTTTCAAATTTCGCATTCTCTCTTGTTTTGTTCTTCTTCTCACAGTTTATTCGCAGGTGAAAATTTCAGGAGGAGGCCGGTGCAATGTGACAAACGGGCATTGTGCTGACAATTTGGTAATCCTACTTTCCTCGTGATGCAAAAAACACATTTGTTTTAGAGAATAATTGCTTTATGAGTCTATACTGTGATAGTGACTCAATGTTTGGAAGATGATCAGTTTGTAGATTTTGGCAGAAAACTATCCAAGAGGTCACAAAGAACTGAGAGGATCTTTCTTTAACGCGCACGGTCCTGAGGATACCATGTCTTGGTTTTCCTCTCATGGGGTGGAACTGAAGGTTGTTCTTTAAAATACATCTCATTACTGTTTCTGTTTCTAGTGTGTGTTTCTGATTGATGATCAAATTCTTATAGATTGAGGATGATGGTAGAGCATTTCCTGTCAGCAACAGCTCTTCTACGGTAATTGATTGTCTCATGTCTGAAGTAAATCAAAGGGGAGGTATGTTGATTTAGCGCCTGTTTCAATTGACTTATTCGAGCTTATATAGTAACATATGTTTTGTGATACCGTTTGTTAGACTTTACCAAAACAACTTATAACATTTTTTAAATTTTTTTATCTTATTTTTTATAAGTTCTTCAAGATAGAACAATTTATAGCATATATGAACATCATTTAAATTTATTTTATCTTTTGCTATAAAAATGGCTTATACAAGCTTATTCATAAGCACTTGTGCTATAAACTGCAAATAAGGTGTTCATCCAAACATGTCCTTAGTAAATAATGCTTTTGACTTCTTGCATCATGTGCATTATGGTTGATGGAAAATTGTGCTTTTAACATTGTTATCAGTATCTTATGATACTTGTGAGTAGTATCTCGATTCAATACAAAACTGAACCGGTCGATATGAATCTCTAGTGTGTATCTATTTTGGATATGAATCTCAATTTAGATCTTGATTCGTTCTAGTGAATCACTACCTAAACTTAGTGTAGACAACCACTTTTTTTGTCAACTTTGTATAGCCAACCACTTTTGTTTTTCCATTCGATTTATAGGTTGATTCTTGAACTATTTGAGGTTCATATGTGATAGACCAACTTATAATTTTGTCATGTCACTTATTTTTACAGTGATGACCTTTCAAATTATTAATGCTGAATTGTTTGTTCCCAATTAGTTTCTATGCAGACCAAAAAAAATGTAACTGCAGTGTCTGTTTCATCCGGTGGGAAATTTCTTCTTGAGATTAAGCAACTTCCAGCTGGTTCTGCTGAACACGTTGAAGTTGATTATCTATTGATTGCTTCTGGAAGTAACCGACAGGTTGTGGTCTGTAATTGATTTGAATTAAAATTCATGGATTAGATGTTTAAATCAGTTTCTGTCTGTCACAGGGTTATGAACTTGCATCTCAGCTTGGCCATTCGATCGTAGAGCCAATGCCGAGCTTGTTTACATTCAAAATTGAAGACTTGCGTTTGAGGGAGTTGTCTGGGGTTAAGTATCAATCTTTGAAACTCTTGCATTCTAATTTGAAGAAACTTTCAAGTTATAGTCTTTTTCTAGACCTTTTTCTATAGTTTTTTTGTGAAAGCGTGTACGTCTGTACTTTAGTGTGTTGGTGGAAGTCTCATGTTTTATCGGTGAATGATTGATGAAGGAGTTAAGGAGTTAAAGAGACCAATTTCCTTTTGTTCGGTTGCGACAGCTCAAAAGCCGCTTTTACCAAATTAACAAGTGGTTGCTTATTTCACAGGTTACATTTCCGAAAGTTAAAGTGCGACTAAAATTGGACAGTCTCCAAAAAAATATACCTCAACTTACACAGGTATGTTTATTTTGGTTTCGTCATTCGTACAGATCAAATAATGAAAAAAATGTTTATGATATTTTGAAATTCTACTAGGTCGGTCCGATGTTAGTTACCCACTGGGGACTCAGTGGACCGGCTATTCTTCGTTTGTCTGCTTGGGGTGCTCGCTTTCTGTTTAGTTCAGGTTACAAAGGTAAATGTACCCTCCTTGTGTTTGGAAGCTCTAAAACAATTATGAAATTGATACGAATTCTTCCGTTGAATGAAGGGAGACTTATTGTGGATTTTATACCTGATGTGCATGTCGAGAGTTTGAAGACAATTCTTTCACGTCACAAGCTTCAATTTGCGGTAAATTATAGTTCAGTATGAAGTTGTATCTTGCTAAAAACATTCCTTGCACAATTTGTTACTCTGGTTCAGAAGCTAGCATTAAATTTTAACAGTAAAAGAAAATGATCATAGACTATAACCAATCGTAAACTTCAACTACAATGCCATTCACTTAAAGATTGCGACCGGTTGTGTTTTGCAGAAACAGAAAGTGATCAATTCGTGCCCTCTTGAATTTGGCATAACAAAAAGATTCTGGAGCTACGTATTGGAACGGCAGGTTTTATAAATGCTTCTAATATATTCTAACAAGTCTACATTGTAATAAAGAAGAAAAAATCTTTCGAAACTGTCGACTATTTCATATGCAGGGTTTAAGTGGGGATATCGTATGGGCTTCAATTTCAAATAACTCGTTGATGTCCACCGGTTCGTTGCTAAAGGAATGCGCATTTGAAATTACAGGCAAAGTAAGATTTTCTACTAATCATTCATTCGTTCATTTTCTGAAGTACCATTGATAATAATATAACTGGTTTTCTATTATAATAAAGGGTCCATTTAAAGATGAATTTGTCACTGCTGGTGGTGTTCCCTTATCTGAGGTTCTCTTTTTTTCTTACTATTTCTCCACTTCCGTCTTCTCATTCCATTGATTAGAAATCTCATTCAACTATTTTTTGTTGTTGAAGATTTCACTTAATACAATGAAAAGCAAAATTTGCTCAAATCTGTTCTTTGCTGGAGAGGTAAGTTTTTTTTTTCATTCGGAAAAACACGATAATGAGCCTAACACGTAGGCACCAATAAGAATTTAAGATAATGAAAGTAATGTTTTGTCGGTGTTTGACACTTGTCATGTGTCAGATACTAGACACACCTTCGATACGAAGTGTCGATAACTCTTTGATACGGTGATTGAATTGATCTCTCTTGCAGATACTGAATGTTGACGGGGTAACTGGTGGTTTCAATTTCCAGGTAAAATACATTGTGACTGAAATAATGCAATCTTATTTGACATATGATTGTTAACCCATTATTGTATCTCAATTTCAATTGTTGTCAATAATAAATGAATTTTTTATATTTATTAATTATATTAGATTTTGTATTTTAAATTAAATTATAAATTTATTAATTTTTTAGTAATTTAAACTTATTAATCTATATTAATTTTTTACGTGTGTAAGTATATTATTATTATTGAGAATTAAAATATGATATTTTTAAATAATCAGATTCTATAAAATATTAAATATTAAAAATAAAACATAACTATTTTAGAAAACTTATGAAAACAATTTAAAAATAATGGAAAAAATTGTTTTCATAAATTCTTCCAAACAAATGAATTTTGAATCCTGCTAGGTGCAATCAATCCTTGTATTGGGCCAGTCCATACGGAGCTTTGTTCCGACTTTAAATGGAATCCCTGTTAGTGGACGATGGGATTGGTCATCTTAGATTAGTCGGTCGCAAGATCGGATACCAAGATTTAAAAAAAAACTCTCAAATTTTATATTTTGAGATAAGTTCGGATAAGTCAGTTCAAACAAACTCTTAGGGGTTGTTTGGATTGGTTTATTGGAGCTTATCAAAATAGCTTATGACATTTTTCTTAAACTTTTTTGAGTTTATTTTTATAAGTTATTCAAGATATCATAAGAAAATAACTCAGAGTATATATAAAAACAATTTAAATTTATTTTATTTTTGTTATAAATATAGTTTATACAAACTTATTCATAAGTGTTTATTTTGATAAACACTTGTGCTATAAGCTCTAAATAAACTGATTATCCAACCAGAGTCAAGTCTTATTGATATTTTAGATCATTAGCTTATTTAAAGATAAATTGAATCAGTTATTTAAATACATTCAAATTATTAGGTTCTTACGTTATCAAATGATTCAGACTTAAATCTTGATTTTTTTTTTCTGAATCAAATTTAAATTTGACAAAGGCTAACTCGACCGTGCATTTTCCCTATTTCTAACTTCAATCACTAAATCAACAACTTTATATTCTTTCCTTAGTATTGATATTAGGCTTGTTACTCTATGGACTTTGAACTCCGTTGACTTTAGTAGGAAATTGGATATGAATTTCGTCATAAAAATGTTGATTTGCATATTTTTGATATGTATGAGAAGAGAACTTTAGAATGTTATATGGATTGAAAGGTCAATATTGTTTGCAACTAAATGAAATTTTATGGACCTTAATTTATTGGAATAATTAGAGGGTCCATTTTTTGCATGAACCATTGGTTGATTTCTATTAATTGATTGATGATATAGTGAAGAGTGAAGAGCTTCATCCATTTTTTGTTGTTGTTTGTGTCTACAGAATGCTTGGTCGGGTGGATTTATTGCAGGAACCACTATTGGTGGATTAGCACTTCAAAGTCAAAGCTGATTTGTAACCTTCTAAACGCCTAGTGTTGGAGTTGCATCATGCTTTTTTCTTTCCTTTTTGGGATGTTGAGGAACAAGTATATTTATCTTGTTTTTTTTTTTTTTTTTAACTTTTCTTTTTTTCTTTCCTTTTTTCTAATCATAAGTAGTTTAGTGGATGAGATTTTAGATATGAAAAGTTCTTATTTTTAGTGTTTTTATCAATTACATTAGTTAGTTCATTTACCAAAAGTTTTTCTTAATCTAAAAACAAAAACAATGAATCGAATATTGTTGATTGGTTTGAAAATCCTAACATGTATCTCACCGTATTTTTGAATGTCACGTCCATAAAAGGTTCTGATGCAAGAGACTTGGTGCATGGTGTGATAGATAGGGGCAAGGTATAAGATTATTATTTTGATATTCCAAAGATTATTATGTATTTTGATTTTAATTAATACAGTTACTTTATCTATCAATTATGTATCATAAATATTGTGGCTGTGCATGCATATATAGAGGCAATTTTTTTTCATCCTTATATTTTCTTATAAATTTTTGGTAAAAATTTCTTCAGTTTCGAAAATACATTTTCGGAAGCATCTGTTTTTCATAAAATTGAATATAAGCGAGTGAGTTATCCCAATTATATTTAATTTCGGAGATACATTTTTGAATATATCATATTTTTCATGAAAAATGTTGTTTTTGAATATACATATTCGTAAAGTGTTATATTATATTTTTTTTTATTTTATATGGGATGTATTCAAATAGGCAAACCTAATAGTAATGCATCAATAATATAACAAATATGTAAATGTTAACAATGTCCCTATTGAGAAAAATATTGAATAATAGAAAAACGATTAAAATAAAATTATAAGAATATAAAAATACAAGTAAAAATCAAATCAAATAAAATCAAGAGTCTACAATTTTTTTGGGTTTTTTTCAAAATATGAGAATAGAAAATAGATCAGAGTCAGTTTTCGATTTAGAGTTGATTTTTCAAAAAATCTAGTTTTTTACGCTAGGTTGCGTGAAGGCCAGAAAGCAAGAACGCAAGGGCCATTACGCGGGGATTCAATTCATATGACTCTAATATTGGTTAAAATCGACAAAGTCCCAGAAAATGGCGCCAATTTCAATGAAAAACGTGAAGCAAATTGGGTTATGATTTTTTTGGAGATGCATCTCCGAATTCACCACGTAAATTTTTGGAGATGCATCTCTGAATAATTTTTTTTTTTGAAAAGGGTGGCTACTTAATTTACGAAGGATGGAGGTAATTTAAGTTGCGCCAGGAGATGTATCTCCGAAAATTTCTTATAACACTTTTAGATTTTCAAGGGTGTGAGTCACACCATAAGGGTGAGAAAAGAAATTGTCTTATCTGAATATACATTATCATAATAACTTTTATGGTAGTGTTCATATATTTTGGGGATACCAATCCAATACACCCATCTCATGTCTTACTTGTACACTCAGGCGAAACTCCAAAAATATTTCTAAACTTTAGATTTTAAAGTTTTGATGCATTAAATATACAACAAACTCTCTCTATAACACACCAAAGTAAGTGCTAAAAACAATCAGGATTTTAGAATTCATACGCACTTCAACACGCCACCCTATGCACAACCTCATAACCACGTATTTTGAAAAGTATTCGAATTTCAATATCCAAAATTCCTACAGAGATTAGAATCTAGAAGTTTCTATTTAAGTACTCATGTCTTTTTCTCTCATTTTTCTTTTTCATTTTAGCAAACAGAGTAAAACCAAAGCATACTTTTCTTCCAACATTTTTCAAGCATTCATAGAATTTCTACTCCATTACATTGAATCTTAGTACATCTCTAAAAATTCTACACCACAACATTACTAAATTCGAAGATCAAATAGAGCAAACATTTGGTAAGTTACACATTCCCTTACAATTTTTATTTGACATGCATGCATCACCTAAATAGTTTATAATAGGTGTGACAATGGATTTGCCCTGTCGGGTATGCTCGTTTTGTCAGCACTTTTTCGCGGGACAAGTTTAGATTTTAGGCCTACACTCTCTAATATGTCCTCACCATCCCGCGCTGTTTTTTGGCGGTCTTTTGCAAGTGCAGACGTTAACACAAAATTTGTAATTTTTAAGCTTAAAAGGTGTAATGCCCATGCGGGCCCGCCCCACTTCGGCCTCTCTTTTTTTGCAAGGCGGACCAATGTTTTAAGTCTACACCCATTAACTATGTATGCCCCACCGTGTCATGTTTTTTGTGGGCTTTTGCGGGACGAGCCTATTGTCATTCCCCAATTTTGCCCATTTTTTTAATTTTTCATCTGACCAATGCTTAAATCATTTGCATGTATGGTTACCAAGTTCTCCAATTAGGTCATTCGTTTTAGCATTTCATTCATCGCATTTTGCATAATTCGTCGGTGGGTCAAATGTTCGATAATAATAGATTTAATCAGTTTAAGTGAATTTTTTTAGGCGGATATTATTTGATGATTATTCTGGTTTATTTCCCATATTACTTGTGGTATGGATAGTATCTTTATTTGAGATTCATGGTTATCAGAGGGATTGAAATGATTGTTACTTAATTTGGAAGATTGCTTGAATTCAAAGAAAATGGCAAAGTTGGAATAAAAAGAAGATTTCACTCATTTATTAGAAATTCATGGTACAATGCATATTACTTAAAATACAAATCAAAATAATGGATTGCAATAAAATAGGCTAAAAAACTACATATTTTGGGTACAATTGACTTTTTGGTCAAATGGTTAACTTTTGGTCAAATATTGACTTTTGGTCAAATATTGACTTTTGGTCAAAGATTCACTTTTGGTCAACTATTGACTATTGACTCGATTATGACTCTTGAATTTTCTAGACCTATTCTATAAGCATTTGATCAAAGGATTCATCATTATTCATCGAAAATGACTTATGTCATGATTATGTTATAAATGTAAATTTCCAACAAATTATATCTTCCATCAAACTTCACTTCCATGACTTGTTCTTCACTTTTCAATGTTGCTTCAAGTTCATTCTTCCACTACAATGCTCACTTTTCTACAAAGAAAATTGGGATCAAGTTAGTCTCCATGAATCATAAGTGTAAGTCATCAAAAAGCAATCAAAAAGTCATGAAGAACTCAAGAAAACTTTGGAAAATTCGGCACTATGTAGTGATTTCAACACTTGTTTTTTCAACATTTTCCAACCTTGACTCATGTCAAAAAGTCAGAATTTGATCTATAATTTACACCATTTAAAAGTGATTCTTTTCAACACATAATCACTTCTCAAAAGCACTTAAAGTCATGGGATAATTCGCCAAAAATTCATGGCAAAAGTGGCAAAAAATCAAAGGCAAAAACATTAAAAAATTTCAAGTTTCATGTGTAATCACTGATGACCTTTTGTCTTACATTTCAACTTGGTACTTTTTCAAAAGTCAAACATCATTTGTCTCTAACTATTTATGCAATTACAATCATTCAATTACACAATTAACCCTTAACTACCCTAACTACCAAACTAACACAAATCTTACCAAACAAACACAATTCCAACTTCCATTTTTCAATCAAATTTCCATTCAATTCTAACCAATCTTAACAATCAGTCTAAGGATTGAAAATAGTGATACTCAACTAAGGCTTAAATTAATTTTCAACCGTTGATAAACCTCTTACTTGGATCACAATCCAAATATGCTTATTCATTTACAAAACTTATATAAACATGTCACTTTCACAATTTTGGACATAACTCGTGGGAACTAACATAACTCATATTAACTAATATTAACCATTATTTTTCCATCATTTTTCTCTCAAGTTCTATCATAATTCTCTATTTTCTTCACTCTTTCTCCATCACCAAAGTTCATATTCATCACCATCTATAACTTCATATTGAAGTTCTAAATTTGGTGGAACTTAGCCACAATCCAATTTCAACAAATCATCAATTGAATTTCAACAATCATCATACAAAGTTCATCAAGATTCAAGTATATTCATCAATATTCTACATTCATTATTTATATTCAACCATAATTATCAAGCAAAGGTTAATTGGATTCAAGGAGATTACTTTGAAGTTTTTTGAGTTTCTCTTTGGTAAATTCGTCGGCGATTCTTTGCAACAATAATTGAAGGAATCCTCTCATTCGTTGGTAAGTAGTAAACTTCTTTCCGATTCATTGCGTATTTACCATTCTTGAACTTTATTTCTCTTACTTGTGATGAATGCGATAAATTTGGTTCTCTTCTCCTTCTCCCTTCTTTTAATTTAATCATGCATCATAGAGAGAATTAGTGAATTTCGATACTAATAAACTATTCATGATCCAAAACAGCCCCATAATTATTCATATCCTAAGCAAATCAAAAAAATATAAATCAATTCATGTATATAGCCAAAATTCCCTTCAAACCCTAAACCATGCCATAAAATCCAAGTCAAACTCAACAATATCAAAAGCAGCATTAAACCATTTATGTATCAAGAACCCAACCATAAGCCATTTCCTAAAACCAATTCAATTACCCACATTGAAACAATTACCACAAAACAAGTAACACTCTCAACTCCATTTTTGATCAATTTAAAGCAAAAAAGAAGCAAAACTTGGTTGGGACAATTTATCGAACATTTCGTGTGCAAGTTGCGGTGCGACAAATATGTTAACCAATACACAAATCGTAAAACCGAGTCAAAACTGAAATAATGGAAAATCCAATACCCTTTTTTCTCAGTATGTTCACAAGCTAGGCATGATTATCAAGAGATCTACTTATAAGCTTGATTTGGATGATCAAGCTAGCATCCAATTGTGGGTCGAACACAATCAAAAATTTGTCTTTTTTTCTCATCAATATACTGACTCTTTCATCCTAGGAACCCAAACTGAATGGTAGCTGCAACAAATGGTTCATTTTGGTCATCACAATGTCGTTGCAAGAGACTCTTCCTTTGGTATAAAGAGGCTTAAATATCCCTTGTTCACCCTACTTATTTTTGATTCAAAATATTCATCTCCACTCATAGACTTTAGTGCAATTCAAATTAAAACAAATTTCAATATTCATTCTTAGAACAATTCAACAATCAACATCAAAAACATCTCTCTTTGGGTTAATCTGAAGGAGAATTGCGATCCAAAACGCAGCGGAAATTAAAATTTTCTCCTTTAGAGATCCTTACGAATGGTCATGATCAGTGATAGAATATTTACCTCTTGTGTCGATTGAAACCTTTGGTGCAAATCTCTTGTGACGATCAAAACCTTTGATGCAGATCCACGGAGCGATCACGAACGTTGAACGATGACAACGTCTCTACTCAGTCCACACGAACGGATTCCTTCAATCTCAGTGCTAGCTGGTACGAATGAAGGCTTTGAGTGTGTGTGTGTGTGTGTGTGTGTGTGTGTGTGTGTGTGAGAGAGAGAGAGAGAGAGAGAGAGAGAGAGAGAGAGAAAACGAAAATAATACAACCGCGCTGAATGCTTCTGCACAAGGGTTCTATTTATAGAACCACTTGTGTGGGCTTCAAGCTAAAAGGCCCACTTAAGTGTATTTTGGCCCATATCTTATAATATGCCCAAAAACACTTAAGCCCATGGTACCTTACCATATTTCGTATTCTACTCAAGTACACCGTACCTTACGATGTTCTATAATTCACTTAAGGGCACCGTACCTTACGGTGTTCCTTAGTTACTCTATCTCTCATCAATCCGTCCTTTGTGTGTGACCCTGTAGGTTTTCGCGGCATTGGCAATTATATTAAATCATGTATTTAACATAATAAACAGTGAGCGGTATCTAGCAACACATCACTGCTACCCAAGACACGAAAATGTCATGTGATTTGAAAATTCCTTCTGTGATAATACTTATGTGTATAATTACCCTTTTGCCCTTATGTCTATATTGAACACAAGGCATAGACCGTGTCATCCTTGTCCAGTTCAATATTGGGCCCATAGACATTTATCCTGTTATACAGGATGGGCAAATTCCATCTAGGTCACTCATGTCCCTCAGCATGCTTCGTGGAGTACCCATCAACTGTCTTTATGGTTATCCAGTTATGGACAACGTTTGATCAGCAATAAAGCACTCGACTCTACATCTAGGGTCCATAGTGGTTTCAGGTCGAAGAGTGGTATACATCATTATCACCATGAGAATAACTTATGACACTTTGCATAACTTTCTATATAGTATTCTCATAGCGGGTCAATCCGGTATAAATATTACTCTTAATATTCATACCTATGTTTAAGACTTGATAACTCCTTATCCATGATCCATGAGATGTGATCATCAGTCTATATACATAATAGTCTTAATGCTTTAATATCATCCCACTTCACAATAAAGCTCGACTACGGATACTTTAAGAATAGTGTCCTTAGGTTTAATGTGATCTCATGATTAAGTCATACTTGATACATTAAACAGACTAGCTATTCTAGGGACTTTATTAAACAAACGTAATAAAGAAAAAGCTTTTTATCATTAATAAATAATTCAATACAGGTACCAAAAGTATTGGCCTCTAGGGCTTACACCAACATAATCATCATCCTTTGGTTAAAATACCCATCTCTGAATCATACTCTCTTTGAGTTTAATCACCAATTCCTAGTTAAAATATCTCCCCTTAGGTTAATCACTAATTCTTGGTTAAAATACCTATCTTTGGGTTAATCACCATTTTTATGGTTAAAATACCCATATCTTGCATGTTTGTCATGTTAATCCTTTGGTTTAGGCAAACCTCTTTTGTAGGCCTTGATCCATAAGTTTAGGTAAACCCCTACAACACTGCATTGGTGTAGACACCACAACTTGGTTAAAGACACCTTATTCATGGTTAATCAATAATTCGTGCTTATATACCTCATTCTTGGTTTAGACACCACAACTTGATTAAAGACACCTCATTCATGGTTAATCGCCAATTTATGGTTAAATACCCCATTCTTGGTTTAGACACTACAACTTGGTTAAAGATGCCTCATTCATCGTTAATTCACCACTTTGTGGTTAAATACCTCTCATTATTGGTTTAGACACCACAACTTGGTTAAAGATACCTTATTCATGGTTAATCACTACTTTATGGTTAAATACATCATTCTTGGTTTATGTCGCACCTCGAAAAATGAGAAAACGACCTAGTGAAGCGTAATCGCACGATCACATGATGGACTGAACAGAGTCGCCACCAATTTTTATTTATTCCTAAAAAGGAAACAGGAAATATCAATAAGAAAGAAAGACAATGATTATGGTCGTCGCAACCAATATCAGGGTTCGGAAGTCGATTACGCAAGGGAAAAGTATTAACACCCCTCACGTCTGTTGTACTCAATGGGAACCATTAGGTTAGTTGTATGTGTTAGTGTTAGCTTATAAATGTTAGGTTTCTCGAGTTATAAGGGAAATAAGAAAAGGAACAAAGGAAAAGAGAAATGTTTTTGGGTTTTACAACAAAGAGGACTAAACCTACGTTTTTTTATTGATGGGTCTGACAAGATTTACAAATCCTGTTCCTACATATCTCCGGGTGCAATAAAGAACTAAAGGCTTACGTAGTTTTGGATAGAAAATGTTTTTTTGTTGGTCGGTTTTAGCAAAATCTACTTTGTGTCAATCGACGAAAATATTGTTGGACTATCCAAAACAAGTGGAGAATGGGACAGTTGCATCACGATCGAATGAATTTACAAATCAACATTCGTGGACAACGTCACTAGCTTACTCACACGTTCAAATGGATGAAATATTGTTTTGCATCGTCAAGACAAAGTACCTTTCGTTTGGATGAACTAAGTAGCTTAAAAATCAATTAATAAAATGGAAAAACAAATATTAAAAGAAAAATAATATGCAACTAATATGCAAAAATAAAATGCAATGGGCCAAGGGGGTGCAGGCCTTGTACATCGTGTGTAGAGCCAAAACTGGCGCATGGGCCTTGGCTAAAAAGCCCAATGGAATCAAGCTTCTGGCTAGGGGGTGCAGGCCCTGTACATGGTGTGCAATGCCAAAACTGGCGCATGGGACTTGGCTAAAATGCCCAATGGAATCAAGCTTCTAGCCAGGGGGTGTATGTGTGAAACTGGTATGAGAATAAATTTCAATGGGCTTGGATGAACCAAGGCCCATCCAAAAGCAGTCCAAGGAAGGGGCTTTGACTAGTAAAAGTCAACAGAAATTTGAATGACCTACGCACGCTCACTCATGGCAACTTCAGATCATCTCACCTGACCTCCACCATGGGCCACCGTGCCGGAAATCCCTTTCGGCGGCAGTGGCCACCAGAAATGGAAATTGGACCTACCTCTGGCCTCGTCTCCTCCCCTAGAACATGAATCCAACCTTCAATTCTCCTCATTCTTAGCCTAAGTCCATAACCGAAACCAAATCCTCAAGAACCCTAAAAGTTCAATCCTAAATTACACATCCACGAACGAAATTCGAGGCTCCTGATGTTAGGGATTTGCATCAGCTCGATGTAAGGTTCAATATGGCAATCAAAATGCGAAGAAATAATGAAGATGGACCTACCTCTGAAGTTGAGACTTGCTCCAGCGAGTGTTGATCGAAGAAGATAAGGACGAGAAATCACTTGTTTAATAGGTACGACCTTCTATCTCTTCTTCTGACTTTGCTTATTTTCTAAACCAATTCTTCTTCTTCCAAATTTCTGTAGTGTGATGAGTTGAGATTGCTAAGTGGCTAAGCTCTTTCTTCTTAAAGCTTCAATGTGAAGCTTCAATGGAGTTTAGGAATTGAGCTTTGAGTATTGATGATGGAGCTTAGCACAAGCATATTGAAGCTCTGATGATGAGCTTCAATTGCTTCCAATGAGTACCCGTATGTGAGTTTTTGAGGGCGCGGGAGAAAATTTAGAGAGTGCAGAGTTTTAGGGTTCAATCCAAAGTGCATGAAATGATGATTGAGAGTGAGATATATAGAAGTGAGGTTTGGAGTGATGAGCTTGCTTAGGAGTTAGTTGAGATTAGGTTTGTATTTGGTTAGAATGAACTCACTGAGTTAACTCCAAACTCAGTTAGTTAGGGAGTTAGTTAGTCAATTCAAATTAGTTGGTTAACTTTGATTTTGATGGTTTTGTTAATGATTAGCCAATGGAGGTTCTGTTTGAATTGAAGTTACATGGAGCTAGGTTGGTCACCTATTGAACCTGTTGCAGGTACTGTTTTAATGTGTTCAGTGTGGCGATTTGTAGGTCTAGGTTAATTGTTGGCTTGTTGTTTAGTTGGCTTAGATGTAGGGAATGTATGATACACACTTCTTCCTTTCAATACCAATTGTTGTTGAACTCAAAAGGTGCCTATGTGGAATGAAATCTTCATTGCCCTATTTGTATGGACACCTTGCTGTGATGATGTTGAATTGTATAACATTGTGGCTATTTTTGGAATTCCTTGCTATGCACATGTGATACATAGAATGAATGCTTACTTCCATGGCTTATTGTACTGATCCTTGCCTTGCCTTATTGAACAATGCAGGATGGCTCCTTCAGTTTTTTTCCATTGATTCTCTTATTGAACATCTTGTTAGAATCATTTGGAGCTTGTTGGTCCATTGTTCATGCATTAAACCTGGAAATGGATCTATACTGAACTCAAGTGGACAATCCCTTTATTGCATAAATATGTGGTTTATAGGAACATGTGGGCAGTGGAGCGATGATGTAGGCAGGGAGAAATGCATGGGATGGTGCCTTGGTGAAGGTTAGTACATGGAAAGGCTTGTGTCCATTTATTTTGCCAAATTAGAGGTGGTGTGACTGGTGTAGCAGGATACACTGCTTGGGTGGTTTTGCAGCTTACTGGTGTGAACTGACCATGTCTTGTTGCAGCTTGAAATGTTTGCCTTTGTCTGTTTGAATTGTGGCTCAAGTTTGGTTCATGGTATGCTCAAATACATGGCCTTGATTAATGCATAACTGTTTGGCATGTATGTGCAGGTCTTGCTTTGCAGCATGTTGTTTTTTAGGTGCATTGGCTGCAGGCTACATGATGGTTTGTTGGCTTGCAAGCTGAAGGATGCTAGGCATGATGTAGAAAGGCAAGCAGAGCAAATGGTCTGAGTTGGAAGCATGTGTTCTGACTTGTTGTGGCATGAACCTATCAGGTAATAGTACATTATTGGCTTGGTGTTAATGACGATGAGGTTACTGTTAGCAATGTTGTTTAAGGTTGGAATTGTAGATTATTATGCTTTGGTTTTGGTTTGTCATTTATGTGTGTGTATGACCATTTGATGTTGGATCTATTTTGGACTTGTATTATGGTTAAGTTAGGTTCTTGAACTTGTAATGGTTATGTCATGAAGTCATGTTTGGATGAATGGTTAATGGACACTTATGCTAGGGTAGTGATAGGTTTCTTCATTCATTGAACATATGGCTTACTTTTGTTTTAAAATCAAGGGCAATGTGCTAACTTGTTTCTGTTTGAAGTTCATGACAATGTGCTAACTTGTATGGTTATGATATTGGTTGGTTTTGTAGGCTTGGTGAACATGATTTTGAACATGGACAATGTTACTTGTAAATGAAGAAACATGGCACAAGCAAACCAACATGACCTTTAGATGATGAATCAAGGAAAGGTGGATCAGATTAGATCTTAGGTGGCCAAAAAGGGATGAGTTGACTTTGGTCAAAGTTGACCAAAAAGTCAAATGTTGACCAAAGTTAACACTTGGTTAAAGTTGCTAAAATTTGTAATTTTCATGTAATGATCAATGTAATGGATTACAATGGACTGTAAATGGTTATTTGAATGGAAGTTAGATGGTTTTCAAATTGCTTTTGGTACATATAAATGCTTGAATTTGAGTTGAAATGAACATGGACATGACTTGTAAATGGAATGGTCATATTAACATGGTTTATGAACAAGGTTATGACTTGATGAATAAGGCTAAGGCTTGAATGAAGCACTAATCATGAATAAAAGGACTTGACCCCCACTTGAATTGAAACACAATGGGTTTTAGTGACTTGAATAGACAATGCCATGAATGTACCAACAATCTATGGACAAAACAACAAGGCATTAAGACTAAGATTAATTGGATTCAATACCAATGACCAAATGAAAACAAACCAAGAGTGAACCATGTACTTGAGATGATCAGATGAAATGACATGGACGAAGCAAAGAATGTAAGTTATGGAACCATAGGCTTGAGCCAAGACAAAAGGTTATGGGGGACAAGGATCAAGCAAAGGCACCCAACATGCCAAGGATAAAACAATGGATGAAACTAGGGTTTGGGGCTATCCAGATGAAAAGTCAAGCCTTGTGACCTAATATTCCTTGATTAGGGTTACATGAAGCATTCCCTTCGACCAAGGTCTTTTGAATCAATCCAGATGCTCCACAAGCAAGTTCTCCAATGTATGAGCCCTCACTAGGGTTTTGGTAGCCAGGAAAGCTCCATGGGATCCATCATCATATCATCATGAATTAGGGTTTTGAAAACCCTTGAGGATTACTTAGATGGCACCTTGTTGAATCCATACCTCCACCATCAAACAATTAGGGTTTCACGTCCTCTATGCTTTGATAAATAGCCAAGCCATGTTATGCAAACCCTAGCTTCACAAGCCAAGAGTTTTGAATCTATGGTGATCCACTAATGGATGAATGGTGCATATGAACGAGTTGTTAATGTATGCAACTGATCCCCAAGTCAAGTGGTTGGATGATAAGATAGAATAGTAGATGGAAAATTTTAGGGTACAATAGCCGCCTCTATTTAATCTTCTTGAGCCTGAATACAAGAATTGCAGAAGCTTTTCAGGTATTCAAGGTAGAAGAAGATTAAATACTAACATATCCAAAAATTTGCAACGATTACGCAAGGGGAAGGTATTAGCACCCCTCACGCCCGTTGTACTTAATGGGAACCATTAGGTTAGTTGTGCATGTTAGTGTTAGCTTATAAATGTTAGCCTTCTCGAGTTATTAGGGAAAGAAGAAAAGAAACAAAAAAAGAGAGAAATGTTTTTGGGTTTTGCAACGAATGGGACTAAACCTATATTTTTTATTAATGGGTCTGACAAGATTTACAAATCATGCTCCTACATATCTCCGGGTGCAATAGAGAACTCAATGCTTACGTAGTTCTGGATAGAAAATATTTGTTTGTTGGTCGGTTTTAGGGTGTGCTGAGAAATTAGGGGGGTGGGGGAGACTTCATCTTCATCAACCCCATTTTTTGCTACTATTACCATAGCAACAAAAATGAAAGGAAAATGGTTCCAACGAAAATGCAAGACCTTCAAGATTGTCCTCCTTTGATATTGAATTCTTCTCTTTCTTCATAACATTATCTTCTTTTCTTTCTTCATAACATTGCATTACAGAAGAAACTCGTTTTACATACGAGGGATTGAGATGAGAAAAGAAGTTACATTAAGATCAAATCAGTCGCAAGTTCCTTTCCGAGGGGAAAACCCAACCTTTCAAGGTTTTCCACATACCCAATCATCTTGAGCACATGGGGACTTATAGGGGCTCCCTCAGCTAACTTTCTTTGAAAAAGGGCTTTTGAAACTTCAAACCTCTCATGCCTTGCTTGCTCTTGATAGAGCATCTTCAAGTGTTCGATCATATCGAACGCTGCCCTGTTCTCATGTTGCTTTTGCAATTTTGAGTTCATGGTAGCTAGCATGAGACAAGCAGTTTCATTGGCATCATCGACATGCTTCTTATAAGCATCTCTTTCTGCCTTAGGTGCATAACTAGGAGGTTCCTCTTCAGGAACAGGTTTCTCCAAGACATACAGCTTTTTATCATGTTTGAGGACAATCCTCATGTTTCGGTGCCAATCCAGGAAATTTGTCCCAGACAATTTTTCCTTGTCAAGGATTGATCGCAAGATGTTGTTAGAGGTGTTTGTTGTCATGGTAATCTACATAAGAATTAATGAAAATATAAGTATCAATAACATATTTAATTAGGCCTATAATTAAATATGCTCCCACTATTTTACTCAAAACAAATGACCTTCATCATTTGATTCGGAAAATCCCGTTGGAAGATTTTCTAGTGGGTCGAGATCCATATTTCACTTTGTTCTAAGTCCGCGTAGGCGGATTACATAAAACTAGGTTATTTAGGTAGGAACTCCTTCCAATTGTATCTCATACAACTCTCGAAAATTTCAGTTGGGTGAATAACTCCTTATTCCAATCCATCATATGGATCATTCCCAACTCTTGCTTCTAAACATATATAATCTTATTATAATTTATTTAGTTAAGTTTGACCCATTGTTTTAGCAATTGGATATTACAATTATCCCATCGCCCCTTACTAATATAGAACATGCACCTCGCGTAGGCGAAACCTACATTATCCGATACTAGTCTTGATGAGTGCTAAAACTTGGAAAGCATAAACTTAATATTTAATTTGAGGGAATTGTAATTGTTATGATCTCACCGGCTTATTTATCATATAAATCGTCTCTCACATGCATCAACATATATTCACATGCATCAACATACATACACATGCATCAACATACATAATGAAACAATTATGACCCCTAACGCTATTGTTCTCCCAAGCCAATGAGAGAACCTAAGTTAACCTAATGACGATCTAAGCTTCTCCAATCAAGACCTTCAAGGTTGTCCTCCTTTGATATTGAATTCTTCTCTTTCTTCCTAACATTGTCTTCTTTTCTTTCTTCATAACATTGCATTACAGAAGAAACTCGTTTTACATACGAGGGATTGAGATGAGAAAAGAAGTTACATTAAGAGATTAAAAGGAGAGGCACGACACGCATGTCGTATTTTAAAAAACCCAAAACAAAATGAAGGAAGACTAAGGCCATAACTGATCACAACAAGGCAATAATAACAAACACATTATTATTATTATAAATTTTTAATTCCTTTAATAAATTAAAACCAAATTAAATTTTGGGCAGCGCCCCTGTCCAAAAAATTTAATGAACAATTCATTTGAAATGGACATCGTTTTGCATCAACACAACTCTTGCGCAGTCACAAAACAGAAACCCCGAGAATTCTGACTCTGTGAGTGTGACGACCGTCACAAGCATGTTACGACCGTCACAAGCTTGTTACGACCGTCACAGGCCCATGACGAGCGTCACGCGGCCAAAAACATAAACGCCTAGAATTCTGGATTTGTGAGTGTGACGACCGTCACAAAGCACGTGACGACCGTCACGTCCAGCTTGTTACGATCGTCACAAGCTCGTGACAAACGTCACGCACCCAAAATAACAGAACTTTGAAAGAGTCAACAAACGTGTTCCACAAAGCCCTAAATTCACAACCCCTTGACGGAACAACCCTTGCGCTGTCACTAACCCTAATCCACCAATTTCAGACCGTCAAACACACCTCGATTGTTGATTCAGTATGGTCGATCAACAGGTCATTGCTTCACCATACTAATGTCAGATTCTGAAGCAAATGACCATTGATCGCTCAAAGGAAAACAACCACTTAGTGTTTGAATGAACGAAACAGAAGCAGTATATCATATATACCGTACTTTGCATTAGGATTACTTATATCATATATAAGTTGATCGGTCTCAATTGCGTAACATATAGACGATCGATGTATCGCTGCTTCACCATACTAATGTCGGTTCCGAAGCATAGTCAACATCAATCATCCAACTCGTACACTCATGATGCCAAATTTAATTACCCGTTTAATTAATTAATTAATTCTGTCTTTTAATCATATTAATACAGAAATTAAACAGCTATCTGATTCATGGTTTCGTAAGTGGCTCTGATACCACTGAAGGAGAATTGCGATCCAAAACGCAGCGGAAATTAAAATTTTCTCCTTTAGAGATCCTTACGAATGGTCATGATCAGTGATAGAATATTTACCTCTTGTGTCGATTGAAACCTTTGGTGCAGATCTCTTATGATGATCAAAACCTTTGATGCAGATCCACAGAGCGATCACGAACGTTGAACGATGACAACGTCTCTACTCAGTCCACACGAACGGATTCCTTCAATCTCAGTGCTAGCTGGTACGAATGAAGGCTTTGAGTGAGAGAGAGAGAGAGAGAGAGAGAGAGAGAAAGAAAACGAAAATAATGCAACCGCAATGAATGCTTCTGCACAAGGGTTCTATTTATAGAACCACTTGTGTGGGCTTCAAGCTAAAAAGCCCACTTAAGTGTATTTTGGCCCATATCTTATAATATGCCCAAAATCACTTAAGCTCATGGTACCTTACCATATTTCGTATTCTACTTAAGTACACCGTACCTTTACGATGTTCTACAATTCACTTAAGGGCACCGTACCTTACGGTGTTCCTTAGTTACTCTATCTCTCATCAATCCGTCCTTTGTGTGTGACCCTGTAGGTTTTCGTGACGTTGGCAATTATATTAAATCACGCATTTAACATAATAAACAGTGAGCGGTATCTAGCAACACATCACTGCTAGCCAAGACATGAAAATGTCATGTGATCTGACAATTCCTTCTGTGATAATACTTATGTGTATAATTACCCTTTTGCCCTTATGTCTATATTGAACACAAGGCATAGACCGTGTCATCCTTGTCTAGTTCAATATTGGGCCTATAGACATTTATCATGTTATGCAGGATGGGCAAATTCCATCTAGGTCACTCATGTCCCTCAGCATGCTTCATGGAGTACCCATCAACTGTCTTTATGGTTATCCAGTTACGGACAACGTTTGATCAGCAATAAAGCACTCGACTCTACATCTAGGGTCCATAGTGGTTTCAGGTCGAAGAGTGGTATACACCATTATTACCATGAGAATAACTTATGACACTTTGCATAACTTTCTATATAGTATTCTCATAGCGGGTCAATCCGGTATTAATATTATTCTTAATATTCATACCTATGTTTAAGACTTGATAACTCCTTATCCATGATCCATGAGATGTGATCATCAGTCTATATACATAATAATCTTAATGCTTTAATGTCACCCCACTTCACAATAAAGCTCGACTACAGATACTTTAAGAATAGTGTCCTTAGGTTTAATGTGATCTCATGATTAAGTCATACTTGATACATTAAACAGACTAGCTATTCTAGGGACTTTATTAAACAAACGTAATAAAGAAAAAGCCTTTTATTATTAATAAATAATTCGATACAAGTACCAAAAGTATTGGCCTCTAGGGCTTATACCAACAGCTATTAGATACATTATTTATGTAAAACAAGCATCAATTTATATGTTACCCATTTTGTTCATGGAGATTCAAGAACACTTTAAACTCTTGATTTTGAATCAATGGAGTCTCCTTATAAAATAATGGTGATTAATTAAGTGCAACAAGAATAATAATCCAAATAAAATTAAATAAATGAAAATTAAATCATATTGAATCACTTTTGCTCATGGAGGTCCAAGAACACTTTAAACTCTTGATTTTGAATCAATGGAGTTTCCATGGAAAAATGGTGATGATTAAGGTACTAATTAAGTGTAACAAGAATAATAATGCAAAGGAAATTAAATAAATGAATTTAATTACTTTTGCTCGTGGAGGTTCTAAAATACTTTTCAACTCTTGATTTAAAATCAATTGAGTTTCCTTGCAAAATGGTGATGATCAAGGTACAAAATAAATGAAGCAAGAATAAAAATGCAATAGAATTAAATAAATGACAAGCATAAGAGTCTACCAAAAATAAAATTCAATAAAGAAACAAAGAAATGACTTGAAGAAAAATGAAGAGAGTTTTGGCTTAGTTTTTGTGAATGATTGGTGGTGAGATTTGTGAATGTGAATGTTTTTATTTATAGGCTCTAAAAAGAGTAGTTTATAAATTATGCAAAGAGTGTGAGTGTCTTTTAAAACCTATTTGATTAAATAGTGAATAATGATGTAGTATATGCATGGAATAATGATGTAATAAATGAGAGATATTTTGGACCTTCTAGAAACATTGATTTTTATTTTATGATGCATGAAAATGATTAATAAAATTCAAATGGATATTTTGCTGATAAATAAAATGATCATGAATTTATTTTTCAAAATGCATAATGAAAAAAAAATGCAATTTTAGTTAATTCCTTCAACATGTAAAATGTTGACTTTTTTACTATAATGCATATATGCATGATTATGGTGATTTTTTATGATAAAAATGTACATGGCTAAAAATGTAAAACTTGATAAATGGACATGTATCAGATGAATTTAAAATACCCGAACAAAATTAGGGTATGATAGTTGCCCCTTTTTAAATATCTTCAACCAGAGAATATGAAGAATGTCATTCTTCATATGATTATGGTGGAAGATAGTTAAATACTAAGAAGACCCGAATTTTAATCTTGAATGCATATGACATGGTATAATATGTTATGCATGCATGCATGACTATCTCTCTTTTTTATTTGATGATTTTGATTCCGTTAGGGTCATGATGCAATATGATATGAACCCTAACTGAATGATGGATGAATGATGAAAGACACATCTGTGCGGGATGATGGAGTAAAGGATGAAGGTGGCCCACAGAAAACAAAAATGAGGGTAGGAACTCGCTAAGGATAACAATTATGCTGGAGTAAAGACAACACTAGGGAGTATGCAAAGAGATTTTATCAATAGGTTCATACATGACCTGATGACACTTGGGAAATGTTCAAAGAAAATTTCAATAACAGGTTCAGACATGACCTAACCATTGGAATATTCAAAGAGTTTCAATAACAGGTTCAAGCATGACCTGACAACACTGAAATTAGATTTGATAGCTTAATCAACAGGTTCATACATGACCTAACAATGTTGTGAAACATAAGGAAACTCAATATCAGGTTCAAACATGACCTGACAACAAGCAGAAAACTCAAAGAAACCCATCAACAAGTTCATACATGACCTGATAATTTTAGAAAACATAAAGAGACATGTTCAACAATAGGTTTATACATGACCTTACAATTTGGGAATGTTCAAAGGAAATTTTATCCAGAGGTTCATACATGACCTAATAACACTTGAATAAAAATTTCAGCAACAGGTTCATACATGACTTGACAACTTTGGAATACGCAAAGGATCCATCAACATGTTCAAACATGACCTGTCAATACTGGAAACCAAATAAAGAAATTTTCAACAACAGATTTATACATGACCTGACAATGTCGGGGAATATCAAAAAGTTCCAACACACAGGTTCAAATATGACCTGACAACATTAGAGAAAACCAAAGGAGTATACCAACATGTTCATACATGACCTGAAAATACTTTAGAATGTTTTTGAAAATTCTGGAGATCTCTCACAAGAAAATCATCCGATCAAAGATTCTGGAAATTCCTGACAACGAAAGAGTCGAACCGACAACTTTCTAGGAAACACCGGGACAAACAAAACACAAACTCTTAATGTGCCAAACAAATACTGGACTTTGAGAATGCCAACAAAATTGGATTTAACATGGAGTACTATTGACAAAATTATTTGGAAAGGTGCCGGTAATGAACGAATTTGGGGTCAAGGGATAACAACAACGAGACCTGAGATAATGCAAAATGAGCGTGAAGAACCCCTCGGTCATGCAATGATTTGAATTTGCTTCTATGAATGATATATGAATTATCATGATATGAAAATGTTGAAATTCATGAAGTTTCATGAAATGAGGCTTGGCGAGACGCCTTTATTGGTGAATGGAAATGCAAGGTGAAATCATTGGGGAGAGAAATGGTCAACTACTCTGACTGCTTGCATGTTCTTCGAGAATACCCTCTAAATAAGTTCCACCAGGAAAGACTGTTGCTGAGGTTCCTTAGGGAAGATTCAAAAGAAAACTTACTAGGGAGTCTACTACCGAGATTCACTAGGAGATACCTACTGCCGAGGTTTTATTGAGAAAATACCTACTCTCGAGGTTTACTGGAAAATCTTCTACCGAGATCAACCAGGAAATTTACTGTCGAGATTCAATGAGAGAGATATACCTACTGTCGATTTCTATTGGGGAATCTATTGCCGAGATTAGCCAAGGAATCTTTGAAGGTGAGAAAAACAAGAAAGGGGGGGGTTTGAATTGTTTGGAAAAATAAGCGCTTTTCAAAAAGAAAACCACACAATGATTTTATACTGGTTCGCTTATAACACAAAGCTACTCCAGTCCACCCGGCCAAGGTGATTTCGCCTTCAACAAGGACTTAATCCACTAATCTTGAAAGATTACAAACAACGTCTAAGATAAAAATCTCTTAGCCCTCTCAAGTATACAGACTACACAAAGTCACTTGAGGAAGTAAACAAACAATAGATAAAAGATTTATGTAATCTAGAGTGCTTCTAAGATAAGCAAGTATTACAATAGTATGAACAAAGTGATTCACGTTATAAGCAAAAGCTTCGTGAAGATTTAGAGAGCAAGAAGGTTTTCTTGTGTTGATGTTTCAGTATAATTTTTCCTTGTATGTGTAGTTTGAAATGTTGATTTGCAATCCTTTATATAGAACAATGAGGTAGTAGTTGAAACTGATGAGTAATAAGATGAATTTACGCCATAACATAAACAGCTTCTGCAGGATAACTTTTTCTCCTTGAAATGACTACTTACCACAAGTAGTATTTTCTTTATTGAAATTGGAGATTAACGTCTCTTTCTCAATTAGGAAATCCATTTGCAAATCTTTACTTGACTTCAACGTTACTCTTTCATGATTAGCAATTCCATGCTCAGAGTATTTGTGTTTCTGGAGAAACTTGGAGTTTTGTATCTGATGTTGATCTCTTGTGAGTTCAGATAGCGCTGAGAACTTCTGAAGCTTAGAGATAGCGTTGTTCAGAGTCAGAACATCTAGAGTTTACTTCTTGTTCAGATGCTTCTGATACTTTGCTGTTCTTGCTCAGAGTTAGACTTTCTTGAACGTGTCTCCACTTCAGATGCTTCTTATCTTCTGATATTTTGTATCTGATCTTGTTTTGTATCTGATGACATCATCAGATTTCTTCCTTCTTTCTTTAGAATCCTGCACACTTAGAAACTTTTCGTTAGGGTGCCATTTTTGGTTTCATCCTTTGTTATCATCAAAATCAAGGAATCTGTTGTAGAACAACTTTTGTTCTTACAATCTCCCCCTTTTTGATGATGACAAAACAATCTTAATTAGCAGATGAAACATATAAAATATCAGATCAGATAGATAAGAGCTCCCCCTGAGTTAGTGCTAGGGAGTTCAGAAGTTCTTACCAGAGCTTCTAAGTAAAGAGGTTTCTGAAACTTTCTGCAATTTCTTAAGTCCAAGTTAGATAATTTTATTTTAAGAGAAATATGTTGCAGAATGCTTAAGGTATTAGACAATATTTTCATCAGAGCTATTAATAATTTCTCCCCCTTTTTGTCAGAATCAAAAAGACATAGTAAAATAATAAAGAGAAAAACTGAAATTCATATAAAAGCACAAAGGCAACAAGACATCAGATTCAGAGAGAGAGCAAAAACAAAGACAACAGGCAAGCAAAAATAAATCCTAAGTGCCTAAGGGTTCGGAGGCGGAGGCATTCTCTGAAGCAGCATTGCAAGCATGTTCTGGATGTTGTCGTTGACAGTATCTTGCTTGTCCATTCTGGCCCGGAGTTCATTCTGATCTTGCTTGAGTTCTTTCAGAGTCTGAAGAACCATAGGGATCACAGAAGAGGACTCCCCCAGAGTCAGAGCCTGCTGAGCTTCAGCTTCTGCAGCAGCTTGTGCTTCTGCATCCGCCAGAGCCTTGGCTTCAGCTTCCTTCTCCCTTAGGATTTCAGCTTCCTTAGCAAGTCTTTCTTCTTCTAGCCTTCTTGCTTCTTCTGCTTCTCTTGCAATTCTCTCTTCCTCCAATCTTCTGGCTTCAGCCTCTCTGGCAAGTCTCTCCTGGAGTCTTGCCTCAGCATCTCTGATGTAGCCATTTCTGACTTGTTCAGAGATACTCTTCAGCCTAAAGGCCTCAGATGTCATCCAGCCAATGACTCTGTTCCAGTGTGTCCTTACAGATTCAGGATCATCACTGACTTCAGAGTTAGTGACCAGAGAATCGACCTTTTGAACTGAAGCCTCTGCAATCATCAAGATGGCTTCCTTAAGGGTAGGTTTAGAAAGTTCAGGTTGAGAGGTATGAGGTGGAGAGTTTGAAGGGCTGTTTTGAGGGCTGAGATTTAGTGTAAGAGGTTCAGATTCTGATTCAGGTTGAGGTTCAGATGTTTGGGGTGAAGCGTAAAGAGGGTTTAAATCTAAAGGTTCGGATTCTGGTTCTGGTTCAGCGGAGATGTTTGGTGGGTTGATATCAGAAGTGGGATGGTCAGAGGGTTGGTTTTCAGAAGGTATGGTGGTTGTTTGTTGTGGTGGAGGTGAAGTTGCTTCAGATTGTGTTTGTGTTTGTTGTGAAGCAAGTCTATGAGCATAAATTGTGGCTATGGTTGGGGAATCAGGGTCAGAAAATTCTGGGTCAGAAGAGAGGGAAACATATGGGGGTGATTCTGGTTCTGAGGATGAAGAAGATGAAGTGCTTTGGTGGGTTTGTGCAGGTTCAGAGGGAGGTATGAATGTACGGGCTATATTTAGAACTGGTGAAGGTTGGGAGGTTCTGGTGGTTGAAGGAGGGATTTCAGAGGTAGTAAAAATAGGTTGTGAAGAGAGAGGGTTAGAAGAAGCCATCAGAGGATTAGAGGTAACAGGAGGAACAGACTTACCAGTAGAGATATTCAAAGGAGCTGAAGATTTGCTTCCAGAAGTTTCTCCAAGTCTGGCCTTCTTTGCCTGTGGTGCTATCTTCTTTTCAGAAAGACCTCTCTTGTATCTGATGAAGTCTTCTTCAGAATCCAGACAGTCGTCGAGGCTGAATTCAGAGATGTCAACACCATCATCCAGCAGACGCTGAAGATAGATAGCAACAGCATCTCTGGGTTCATTCTTGAAGAACCTGGCCAGGCCATGAGGCATCTTCCTCTGATCTTTCAAACAATCCCAGGATGTGTCCAGAGTGGGTCTGACTTGAATCTTCTTAATTATCCCCATACTCTTGAGGTTTCTGGCATTCAGAGGCTTCCCAACATCTATTGCCAGATCATCCATCAATTTGGTCTTTTCCAGATGGTCTACCAGTCCATGCTCAATGAAGACGTCAGATAGCAATCTTCCCAGAGGAATGTAGGATCTGGGCTTCATGTTATTTCTGGTTTCTCTGACGGAATCTCTCAGATATCTGAAAAGGAGAGCAGGAAGGCAGATCTTTATACCCTTCTGAATGCAGTACAGAATGCATTTCTGGTCTACATTGATGTAGTCAGAAGAGTTAGAGGCTGGACGGTGGTGAATGGTTCCCAGAATAATCTTCAGCCACACTCTGAGGTTCTGGTGCAGCTCCTTGTTCTTTGAAGGATTTCCTTCAACGTTGGGTTTGAAGATTGTTGGGTTAATAACATCAGTAATGCGCTTTGACCTAGGAGGGATGTTGTAAATCCTTTTTCCTCCACTTCTCTCCATGTTCAACAGAGAGGCAATAGACCCTTCAGTAATAACAATCTTCACTCCCAGAACATATGAGACGATGAAGTTGTCATCTGCATCTGCAAATCTCCAGAACTCCTTGACGAGAAGTGGGTAAATAGGACCATAAAGTCTTTGGAAATAGTTTTCCCACCCTTGTTGACGAAGTTCTCCAGTTAGATCAACGCCATTTCTTCTTAGGTTTTCGAAATCAACAAGCGATTCGCACAACACATTCAAACCTTCAAAAGGGGTTGAAAGGTTGACATGGCGTTCACGGTCAAGAACGTGAGGTTCTTTGTAAACAGGGGTTATGGTGACGCCTGTAACCGTTGGTGTTGGAATGCTTGAGGTTTGAGCAGTAGAACTTGATTCCATTTCTTGAGAGAAGTTAAAGACTTGTTGTTGTTGAGCGTCCATGGTGAAAGAGAAGATGAAGATTGATGAACTTGCAGAGAATGCTTCAGAGAGTTTTACGATTTTAGAGAGGGTTTGAGAGTGAGTGAGAGTGATAAGTGTGAAATGTGAGAAAAGTGTTTATATACTCTAAGTAAAACACATGCAAAATGACACACATTCCAGCGTTAGCACAAAAATCAAAATAGCACGTTTGGGGGGAAAAATGATTACAGCTAATTAATGAATGTCTAATCCCACAGTACGCACACTGCTCGAGGAGAACTCAAACGTTCTGACCTTTGAATTTCTTTTGACAGCTGTCTAGAAGTTCTAGGGTTAGACGCTTAGAGCTCCACGTGTTGATGTATCTGATCTTCAGGAATACCAAAGGATAGGTTTCTGAAGATTTCTAACTCAGATATCTTCTTAACTTGGTAGAAGTATCAGAGTCAGAGGCAGAAGTACATTTGTTTACATCAGAGTCACATTTTACATTTTCAGAGCCATACTTCATTCTGGGCAATTTTTAATGTTCAGATGTTCTAAGATAAAAAGAAATCTATCTTCAGCTAGAGGCTTAGTAAAGATATCTGCCCATTGATGTTCTGTATCAATGAACTTCAATGTTATTATCCCTTTCTGAACATAGTCTTTGATAAAATGATGTTTTATTTCAATGTGTTTGGCTCTGGAATGTAGAATGGGATTCTTACTTAAACAAATAGTAGCGGTATTATCACAAAAGATAGGAATGTTACTCTCAAAGATTTGCAGATCTTCTAACTGATGCTTCATCCAGAGCATCTGAGTTATGCATAGTGATGCTGAGATGTATTCTGCTTCTGCAGTTGATAGAGCAATAGTTGACTGTCTTTTGCTAGCCCAGGAGATCAGGTTGTTTCCCAGAAGCTGGCAATTTCCAGAAGTGCTTTTTCGTTCTATTCTATCTCCTGCATAATTTGCATCACAATAACCCGAGAGTCTATACTCTGATGTTTTCTCATACATCAGGCCCAGGTTAGGAGTTCCTTTCAGATACTTAAGAATTCTCTTAACTGCTGTTAAATGAGATTCTCTAGGATCTGATTGGAATCTGGCACAGAGACAGACGCTAAAGAAAATATCAGGACGAGTAGCAGTCAGATAGAGAAGAGAGCCTATCATACCTCGGTAGAGCTTCTGACAAACATTGTTGCTTACCTCTTCCTTTTCCAGAATGCAAGTTGGGTGCATGGGAGTTTTTGCAGAGTTGCATTCAGTCATGTCAAACTTCTTCAGAACGTCTTTAATATATTTACTTTGATGGATGTACGTGACTTCTGAAGTTTGATTAATTTGAATTCCCAGAAAGAACTTTAGTTCTTGCATTAAACTCATCTCAAATTCTGCCTGCATTAACTTAGAAAATTCTTGGCAAACAGAGATATTAGCAGAACCAAAAATAATATCATCAACATAAATCTGGCATATCATGAGATCATTATTAAGGTTTTTACAGAAGAGTGTAGAATCAACTTTCCCTCTGATAAAATTTTATTCCAGAAGAAAATTGCTTAATCGTTCATACCAAGCTCTGGGAGCTTGTTTGAGTCCATATAAGGATTTCTTAAGTTTAAAAACATGTTCTGGAAAATTTGAGTTTTCAAAGCCTGGAGGTTGATTGACATACACTTCTTCTGAAATATACCCATTAAGAAATGCACTCTTGACATCCATTTGATATAATTTGATAGAGTGATTAATAGCAAAAGATACAAGAAGACGAATAGATTCTAACCTCGCGACTGGAGCAAAAGTTTCATTATAATCAATACCTTCTTGTTGACTATAACCTTGAGCTACCAGTCGTGCTTTGTTTCTGACAACTTCTCCTTTCTCGTTCAGCTTGTTTCTGAAAACCCATCTGGTTCCAATGACATGAGTGCCTCTGGGTTTAGGAACGAGATCCCAGACATCATTCTTTGAGAATTGATCTAATTCTTCTTGCATAGCTGCCACCCAGTCGTTATCCTGAAGTGCTTCATCACAGGACATAGGCTCAGTCAGAGACACTAGTCCCAGAGGAGTATCTTTAGAGGTCCTGAAGGTAGATCTGGTTCTAACAGGTTCATCCTTGTTTCCCAGAATCAAATCTTCAGAGATGTTGATACGGCTTTTAACTTTCTTTGGGATTTCTGGAGATTTAATTTCTTCAGAGTTCTGAGTGACAGTTGCTTCTGGAGTTTTATCAGATTCTACCAGAGTGATCTCTAAGTCTGCAAACTTTTCAACTAGCTTTGACTTTTCAGGGTCAAGCTTATCATCAAATCTGACATGAATTGATTCTTCCACAATTTTGGTTTCTGTGTTGTATACTCTGTAGCCTTTAGAGCGTTCTGAGTATCCTAACATAATACCTTTCTGTGCTTTGGAATCAAACTTGTTCAGATGTTCTTTAGTATTTAATATAAAGCAAGAGCATCCAAAAGGATGAAAGTATGAGATGTTGGGTTTTCTTCCTTTACACAGTTCATAGGGAGTCTTTTCTAGAATAGGTCTTATAGAGATTCTATTCTGAATGTAACACGCTGTATTTACAGATTCTGCCCAAAAGTGCTCTGCTACATTAGTTTATTTGATCATGGTTCTGGCCATCTCTTGGAGTGTCCTATTCTTCCTCTCTACAACTCCATTTTGTTGTGGAGTTCTAGGGCAGGAGAAATCATGGGATATTCCATTAGAATCAAATAATTCTTCAAAATCTTTGTTTTCAAATTCTCCACCATGATCACTTCTGACTCTAATAATTTTAGAGTCAAATTCTTTTTGCACTTTGGAACAGAAACTAGTGAATACAGAGTGAGACTCACTCTTGTGCTTTAGGAATTTTACCCATGTCCAGCGACTGTAATCATCAACAATGACTAGTCCATACTTCTTTCCATTAACTGATGCTGTTTTCACAGGACCAAATAAGTCAATGTGAAGAAGTTCCAGAGGCTTAGAGGTAGAAACAACATTTTTCTTTTTAAAAGATGTTTTTGAAAATTTTCCTTTCTGACAAGCTTCACACAGAGCATCTGAAGAAAACTTCAGTTTAGGTAGGCCTCTGACTAACTCGAGTTTAGTTAGCTGAGAAAGTTTCCTCATGCTAATGTGGCCCAAGCGTCTATGCCATACCCATTGCTCTTCGTGAACTGACATTAGACATTTAACATTTTGATCTTTTAAATCAGAAAGATTTATTTTGTAAATGTTGTTTTTCCTCTTGCCTGTGAAAAGGACAGAGCCATCGTTCTGATTAATGGCTTTACATGTTTTTTGATTGAAGATTACATCATAACCGTTATCACTTAATTGACTTATGGATAACAAGTTATGCATTAATCCTTCTACATAAAGAACATCAGAAATAGAGGGAAGAGTACCATTACCAATAGTTCCGGAGCCTCTGATCCTTCCTTTCTGATCTCCTCCGAAACCTACGAATCCAGCATCTTTAAGTTCCAGGCTTTGGAACATAGACTTTCTTCCCGTCATGTGTCACGAGCATCCAGAGTCCAGGTACCATGACTGGTGTCTGAACTTTGCTGCATAGGATATCTGCAACATAGATAATCTTATCTTTCGGTACCCAGAATCTCTTGGGTCCTTTTAGATTAGTTTTCCCAGAGTTTCTTATAACCTTGGGTCTTCTAGCATTTTTAAATTTGTGTTCTTGTGTATGTGTGTAATGATATGAAAAAGGAGATTTAATTTGGTCACTGGTAGAAGTTTTATCTTCCTTAGGATCATAACCAATTCCCCTTTTATTGTTCTGACTTACTCCATAAATCATGGATGCCATAATACTCCTATCTATCCCATTCTTCAGAAATTCTTGAAAGGCTTCTTCATATTTATAAATAAGTTTATTTGAAGTTTGTGGTGCTTGAGACAACGCTTCTTCTAATTCTAAGTTATTTCTCTTAGCTCCATCTCTTTCTAATGTTAAAGATCTAATCGTATCTTCTTGTGCTAGAATTGTCATCTCAAGTTCACTACACTCTTCAAATTTTGCTTTAAGACAGCCTTTAATGTTTTTAAACTTTTGTTTTAATTTCTGATAAGAGGTAAGAGTTTCTGACAAACATGATTCTAAGTCAGATCGAGAAAGTTCAGAAAATACCTCTTCAGATTCATCATCTGAGTTGCTGGATGTGATAGTCATAAGTGCTACGTTGGCCTGTTCATCAGAGTCAGATTCTGATGATCCAGATTCACTATCATCCCAGGTGGCCATCAATCCTTTCTTTGTTCTGAAGGTATTTTTCTTGAAGCTTTCTTTTCTAGAGTTGTCTTTCTTCAGCTTGGGGCATTCATTTCTGTAATGACCTGTTTCTTTACATTCATAGCAGGTAATATCTTTGTTAGCTTTACCTTTTGAAGTTGACTCTGATCGATCCCCTCTGGGTCTTGGCCTTCTGAAGTTGTTGTTCCTCTTTTTCCAGAGTTGCTTAACTCTTCTGGTTAGTAGGGACAACTCTTCTTCATCATCAGAGTCTTCTGGTTCAGAGTCGTCAGCTTCTTCAGTTTCTGCCTGGAGAGCTTTGGTTCTGTCAGGTTTCCGTCTTTCAGATCTGGACTTTAGCGCTACGGACTTGTTCCTTTTCTGAGGCTCATCTTCCTCTAGTTCTATCTCATGGCTTCTGAGAGAACTGACAAGTTCTTCAAGGCTGATATTGTTCAGATCCTTTGACAGCTTCAGAGCAGTAACCATAGGTCTCCATTTCTTTGGCAGACTTCTGACTATCTTCTTAACATGATCTGCAGTTGTGTATCCTTTGTCTAGCACTTTGAGACCTGCAATAAGAGTTTGGAATCTAGAAAACATAGCCTCTATAGCTTCGTCATCTTCCATCTTGAAGGCTTCATATTTCTGGATAAGCGCCAGAGCCTTCGTCTCCTTGACTTGGGAGTTTCCTTCATGGGTCATCTTCAGAGAGTCAAGTATATCTTTGGCTGTCTCTCTGTTGGTGATCTTTTCATATTCGTTGTATGATATAGCATTTAGAAGTATTGTTCTGGCCTTGTGATGATTTTTGAAGATACGTTTCTGATCTTCTGACATCTTGTTTCTGGGAACTTCAGCTCCATTTTCCAAGACTGGAGGTGTATATCCATCTGTGACAATGTCCCAGAGGTCAGCATCATAACCCAGAAAGAAACTTTCGATTCTATCTTTCCAGTAATCAAATTTCTCTCCATCAAAAACAGGAGGCTTAGCATTGTAAGAATCTCTTTCATTTGAGTGGGCCATTGTTTTTCTCGTACTGGATCTCTCTACACGGTTAAGTGTTTGATTAGAAAATCAATAACAGAGCCGGAGCTCTGATACCAATTGAAGGTGAGAAAAACAAGAAAGGGGGGGTTTGAATTGTTTGGAAAAATAAGCGCTTTTCAAAAAGAAAACCACACAATGATTTTATACTGGTTCGCTTATAACACAAAGCTACTCCAGTCCACCCGGCCAAGGTGATTTCGCCTTCAACAAGGACTTAATCCACTAATCTTGAAAGATTACAAACAACGTCTAAGATAAAAATCTCTTAGCCCTCTCAAGTATACAGACTACACAAAGTCACTTGAGGAAGTAAACAAACAATAGATAAAAGATTTATGTAATCTAGAGTGCTTCTAAGATAAGCAAGTATTACAATAGTATGAACAAAGTGATTCACGTTATAAGCAAAAGCTTCGTGAAGATTTAGAGAGCAAGAAGGTTTTCTTGTGTTGATGTTTCAGTATAATTTTTCCTTGTATGTGTAGTTTGAAATGTTGATTTGCAATCCTTTATATAGAACAATGAGGTAGTAGTTGAAACTGATGAGTAATAAGATGAATTTACGCCATAACATAAACAGCTTCTGCAGGATAACTTTTTCTCCTTGAAATGACTACTTACCACAAGTAGTATTTTCTTTATTGAAATTGGAGATTAACGTCTCTTTCTCAATTAGGAAATCCATTTGCAAATCTTTACTTGACTTCAACGTTACTCTTTCATGATTAGCAATTCCATGCTCAGAGTATTTGTGTTTCTGGAGAAACTTGGAGTTTTGTATCTGATGTTGATCTCTTGTGAGTTCAGATAGCGCTGAGAACTTCTGAAGCTTAGAGATAGCGTTGTTCAGAGTCAGAACATCTAGAGTTTACTTCTTGTTCAGATGCTTCTGATACTTTGCTGTTCTTGCTCAGAGTTAGACTTTCTTGAACGTGTCTCCACTTCAGATGCTTCTTATCTTCTGATATTTTGTATTTGATCTTGTTTTGTATCTGATGACATCATCAGATTTCTTCCTTCTTTCTTTAGAATCCTGCACACTTAGAAACTTTTCGTTAGGGTGCCATTTTTGGTTTCATCCTTTGTTATCATCAAAATCAAGGAATCTGTTGTAGAACAATTTTTGTTCTTACAATCTTCTGCCAAGATTCAATGAGAAAAGATACCTATTACCGAGGTCTACTGGGGAATCTTCTGTCGATATTATCCAGGGAATATACTGTCGAGATTCTATGGGGAAACACCTTATGTCGAGGTCTATTGGGAATTATAATGTCGTGATTAACCAGGGAATCTTCTGTCGAGATTCAATGAGGAAAATACATGTTGTCGAGGCCTACTGGAAATCTTCTGTCGAGATCAACCAGGGAATCTACTACCAAGATTCTGTTGGCAAGTGTAGAGTAGTTAAGTGTAGTAACAATGATTGTCTTCATATAAGGATGAGACATGGTTCATGTTATGCTTATGATTGAATATGATTTGATGTGCATCTTGATCGATGCACCATTGGTGAGATCTAGGCTCCTTGGCTTGTGTGATAGCACCATTGTTATCACAGTAGAGACCAATGGGATCCACAATGCTAGGAACTATGCCAAGTTCACTAATGAACTTTTTGATCCAAACAGCTTCCTTTGCTGCACTTGAGGCAACAATATACTCGGCCTCGATTGTAGAATCAGCAATTGTATCTTGCTTTGAACTTTTCCAGCTCACAGCGCCACCGTTTAAGCAAAACACATAACCAGATTGCGATCTAAAGTCATCCTTATCTGTCTGGAAGCTAGCATCGGTGTATCCAACTACAGCCAACTGTTCCTGACCTCCATATATCAAGAATGAGTCCTTAGTCCTTCTTAAATACTTAAGGATATTCTTGACAGCTACCCAATGAGCATCACCAGGATCAGATTGGTACCTACTCGTTGCACTTAAAGCATACGAGACATCTGGTCGAGTACATAACATGGCATACATGATAGATCCTATTACAGATGCATATGGAATCTTATTCATGCGATCCCTTTCTTCCTTAGTTAAAGGGGATTGTGTTTTTGATAGACACAGGCCATGTTGCATAGGTATGAATCCTTTCTTGGAATCATGCATATTAAAGCGTCTCAACACTTTGTCTATGTATGTACTCTGACTTAGGCCAAGCAGTTTTTGTGATCTATCTCTATAGATTCTGATTCCTAATATATAGGCTGCTACACCTAGGTCCTTCATAGAAAAGCATTTCCCCAACCAAGACTTTACCTTTTGTAGGGTAGGGATATCGTTTCCAATGAGTAATATGTCATCTACATATAATACCAGGAAAACGATCATGCTCCCCTTAACCTTCTTGTATACACAAGGCTCATCTTCGTTCTTGATGAATCCATATTGTTTTACTGTTTCATCAAAACGAAGATTCTAGCTTCTGGAAGCTTGCTTCAATCCATAGATTGATCTTTGTAACTTACATATCTTTTGGGCTTCCTCTGGTATGTCAAATCCTTCAGGCTGTGTCATGTACACATCCTCAAGAAGATTTCCATTAAGGAAAGCAGTTTTGATATCCATCTGCCATATTTCATAATCATGATATGCAGCGATAGCAAGTAAATTCCGAACAGATTTGAGCATTGCAACTGGTGAAAAGGTTTCATCATAGTCAATCCCATGAATTTGTTTATATCCTTTTGCAACCAGTCTTGCCTTATAGGTATGTACCTTACCGTTCATGTCAGTCTTCTTTTTGAAGACCCACTTGCATCCTATAGGGTTAACTCCTACAGAAGGCTCTACCAAGGTCCAAACTTGGTTTGTGTACATGGAATCCATTTCAGATTTCATGGCTTCTAGCCACTTCTCAGACTCGGGACCAGTTATGGCCTCTTGGTAGGTCACAGGCTCATCTTGATCCATGAGTAATACATCACCTTGATCAGTTATGAGATATCCATATCTCTCAGGTAGTTGACGTATCCTGCTTGACCTACGCTGGTCTTGTTCTACTTGAGCAGGTTGCTCTTCCACAACTTCTTGTGTTTCCTTCTCTAATTCCTCCATAGGTGTATCTATGCTTTGTGATTCTTGAATTTCTTCAAGCTCTACTTTCCTCCCACTGGTTCCTTTGGAAATAAAATCCTTTTCTAGGAAAACTCCAGTTCGAGCGACAAACACTTTGCCCTCAGAAGGATTGTAGAAGTAATACCCTCTTGTTTCTTTAGGATACCTCACAAATAAGCATTTGTCAGATTTGGGCTCAAGCTTAGTTGAAATTTGTCGTTTCACATAAACCTCGCAACCCCAAATCTTTATGTAAGACATATGTGGTTTCTTACAACTCCATATCTCATATGGTGTCTTCTCAACCTTTTTGGATGGAACACGGTTAAGTGTGTAAGCTGCTGTCAATAGTGCATGTCCCCAAAAGGAGTTTGGAAGATCGGCGTGACTCATCATGGATCGGACCATGTCTAACAGGGTTCGATTTCTTCTCTCAGATACACCATTCCATTGGGGTGTTCCAGGAGGAGTAAGTTGGGATAAGATCCCACACTCTTTCAGATGGTCATCAAACTCTAGGCTTAAATACTCACCACCTCGATCTGATCGAAGATTTTAATATTCTTACCTAGTTGGTTATGTACTTCATTCTTGAATTCCTTGAACTTTTCAAAGGACTCTGATTTGTGTTTCATTAAATACACATAACCATATCTACTGAAATCATCAGTGAATGTGATGAAGTACTGAAAACCTCCTCTGGCTGGTATGTTCAGTGGTCCACATACATCAGTATTTATTAGGCCCAGAAGATCATTCGCTCTTTCACCTTTTCCTGTGAATAGAGACTTTGTCATCTTTCCAATTAAACAAGATCTGCATGTCTCATATGATTCATAATCAAAAGAGTCCAAGAGTCCATCTTTATGGAGTTTGGAAATGCGTTTCTCATTTATGTGGCCTAATCGGCAATGCCAAAGGTAAGTTGGATTTAACTCGTTAGGTTTCATCCTTTTAGTATTAATGTTATATATAGGCATTTCGAGATCAAGGACATACAGTCCATTGCTCATTTGTGCAGTAGCATAGAATATATCATTCAAATAAATTGAGCAACAATTGTTCTTTATTATAAATGAAAAACCAAACTTGTCCAAACAAGAAATGGAAATAATATTCCTGCTAATTGCAGGTACATAATAACAGTTCTCTAACTGAATTATTAAACCACTAGGTAAAGTTAATACATAAGTTCTTACGGCTAAAGCAGCAACCTTTGCTCCATTGCCAACTCGTAGGTCAACTTCACCTTTTGTCAAATCTCTACTTCTTTTTAGCCCCTGCACATTTGTACAAATATGAGAACCGCATCCAGTATCTAATACCCATGATGCAGAAGTAGATAAATTTATTTCAATAACAAAAATACCTGAAGTTGAAGTCTCTACTCCATTCTTCGTATCTTCCAGGTACTTTAGGCAGTTTCTCTTCCAGTGTCCGGTCTTACCGCAATGGAAGCAGGTGCCTGCCTTTGCTATGCCTCCACTAGGCTTCAAAGCAGCAACAGTGGGTCTGGGTTTGGCAACTTCCTTGCCTTCCCTTTATCACCCTGCTTGATGGGCCTTTTGTTCTGTCTCTTTCCATTTCCGATCATCAGAATGGACTTCCCTTTTGTCTTCAGATTCTGCTCAGCTGTTCTTAACATGCCTAGTAGTTCAGGAAGAGATTTATCCATATCATTCATATTGAAATTTAGGACAAATTGACTGAATCTATCTGGCAACGATTGCAAGATCAAATCAGTCGCAAGTTCCTTTCCGAGGGGAAAACCCAACCTTTCAAGGTTTTCCACATACCCAATCATCTTAAGCACATGGGGACTTATAGGGGCTCCCTCAGCTAACTTGCTTTGAAAAAGGGCTTTTGAAACTTCAAACCTCTCATGCCTTGCTTGCTCTTGATAGAGCATCTTCAAGTGTTCGATCATATCGAACGCTGCCCTGTTCTCATGTTGCTTTTGCAATTCTGAGTTCATGGTAGCTAGCATGAGACAAGCAGTTTCATTGGCATCATCGACATGCTTCATATAAGCATCTCTTTCTGCCTTAGGTGCATAACTAGGAGGTTCCTCTTCAGGAACAGGTTTCTCCAAGACATACAGCTTTTTATCATGTTTGAGGACAATCCTCATGTTTCGGTGCCAATCCAGGAAATTTGTCCCAGACAATTTTTCCTTGTCAAGGATTGATCGCAAGATGTTGTTAGAGGTGTTTGTTGTCATGGTAATCTACATAAGAATTAATGAAAATATAAGTATCAATAACATATTTAATTAGGCCTATAATTAAATATGCTCCCACTATTTTACTCAAAACAAATGACCCTCATCATTTGATTCGGAAAATCCCGTTGGAAGATTTTCTAGTGGGTCGAGATCCATATTTCACTTTGTTCCAAGTCCGCGTAGGCGGATTACATAAAACTAGGTTATTTAGGTAGGAACTCCTTCCAATTGTATCTCATACAACTCTCGAAAATTTCAGTTGGGTGAATAACTCCTTATTCCAATCCATCATATGGATCATTCCCAACTCTTGCTTCTAAACATATATAATCTTATTATAATTTATTTAGTTATGTTTGACCCAATGTTTTAGCAATTGGATATTACAATTATCCCATCGCCCCTTACTAATATAGAACATGCACCTCGCGTAGGCGAAACCTACATTATCCGATACTAGTCTTGATGAGTGCTAAAACTTGGAAAGCATAAACTTAATATTTAATTTGAGGGAATTGTAATTGTTATGATCTCACCGGCTTATTTATCATATAAATCGTCTCTCACATGCATCAACATATATTCACATGCATCAACATACATACACATGCATCAACATACATAATGAAACAATTATGACCCCTAGCGCAATTGTTCTCCCAAGCCAATGAGAGAACCTAAGTTAACCTAATGACGATCTAAGCTTCTCCAAGCAAGACCTTCAAGGTTGTCCTCCTTTGATATTGAACTCTTCTCTTTCTTCCTAACATTGTCTTCTTTTCTTTCTTCATAACATTGCATTACAGAAGAAACTCGTTTTACATACGAGGGATTGAGATGAGAAAAGAAGTTACATTAAGAGATTAAAAGGAGAGGCACGACACGCATATCGTATTTTAAAAAACCCAAAACAAAATGAAGGAAGACTAAGGCCATAACTGATCACAACAAGGCAATAATAACAAACACATTATTATTATTAATTTTTAATTCCTTTAATTAATTAAAACCAAATTAAATTTTGGGCAACGCCCCTGTCCAAAAAATTTAATGAACAATTCATTTGAAATGGACATCGTTTTGCATCAACACAACTCTTGCGCAGTCACAAAACAGAAACCCCGAGAATTCTGACTCTGTGAGTGTGACGACCGTCACAAGCATGTTACGACCGTCACAAGCTTGTTACGACCGTCACAGGCCCATGACGAGCGTCACGCGGCCAAAAACATAAACGCCTAGAATTCTGGATTTGTGAGTGTGACGACCGTCACAAAGCACGTGACGACCGTCACGTCCAGCTTGTTACGATCGTCACAAGCTCGTGACGAACGTCACGCGCCCAAAATAACAGAACTTTGAAAGAGTCAACAAACGTGTTCCACAAAGCCCTAAATTCACAACTCCTTGACGGAACAACCCTTGCACCGTCACTAACCCTAATGCACCAATTTCAGACCGTCAAACACACCTCGATTGTTGATTCAGTATGGTCGATCAACAGGTCATTGCTTCACCATACTAATGTCAGATTTCGAAGCAAATGACCATTGATCGCTCAAAGGAAAACAACCACTTAGTGTTTGAATGAACGAAACAGAAACAGTATATCATATATACCGTACTTTGCATTAGGATTACTTATATCATATATAAGTTGATCGGTCTCAATTGCGTAACATATGGACGATCGATGTATCGCTGCTTCACCATACTAATGTCGGTTCCGAAGCATAGTCAACATCAATCATCCAACTCGTACACTCATGATGCCAAATTTAATTACTCGTTTAATTAATTAATTAATTCTGTCTTTTAATCATATTAATACAGAAATTAAACAGCTATCTGATTCATGGTTTCGTAAGTGGTTCTGATACCACTGAAGGAGAATTGCGATCCAAAATGCAGCGGAAATTAAAATTTTCTCCTTTAGATATCCTTACGAATGGTCATGATCAGTGATAGAATATTTACCTCTTGTGTCGATTGAAACCTTTGGTGCAGATCTCTTGTGATGATCAAAACCTTTGATGCAGATCCATGGAGCGATCACGAACGTTGAACGATGACAACGTCTCTACTCAGTCCACACGAACGGATTCCTTCAATCTCAGTGCTAGCTGGTACGAATGAAGGCTTTGAGTATGAGAGAGAGAGAGAAAGAAAACGAAAATAATGCAACCGCAATGAATGCTTCTGCACAAGGGTTCTATTTATAGAACCACTTGTGTGGGCTTCAAGCTAAAAAGCCCACTTAAGTGTATTTTGGCCCATATCTTATAATATGCCCAAAATCATTTAAGCTCATGGTACCTTACCATATTTCGTATTCTACTTAAGTACACCGTACCTTTACGATGTTCTACAATTCACTTAAGGGCACCGTACCTTACGGTGTTCCTTAGTTACTCTATCTCTCATCAATCCGTCCTTTGTGTGTGACCCTGTAGGTTTTCGTGACGTTGGCAATTATATTAAATCACACATTTAACATAATAAACAGTGAGCGGTATCTAGCAACACATCACTGCTAGCCAAGACACGAAAATGTCATGTGATCTGACAATTCCTTCTGTGATAATACTTATGTGTATAATTACCCTTTTGCCCTTATGTCTATATTGAACACAAGGCATAGACTGTGTCATCCTTGTCTAGTTCAATATTGGGCCCATAGACATTTATCTTGTTATGCAGGATGGGCAAATTCCATCTAGGTCACTCATGTCCCTCAGCATGCTTCGTGGAGTACCCATCAACTGTCTTTATGGTTATCCAGTTACGGACAACGTTTGATCAGCAATAAAGCACTTGACTCTACATCTAGGGTCCATAGTGGTTTCAGGTCGAAGAGTGGTATATACCATTATTTCCATGAGAATAACTTATGACACTTTGCATAACTTTCTATATAGTATTCTCATAGCGGGTCAATCCGGTATAAATATTACTCTTAATATTCATACCTATGTTTAAGACTTGATAACTCCTTATCCATGATCCATGAGATGTGATCATCAGTCTATATACATAATAGTCTTAATGCTTTAATGTCATCCCACTTCACAATAAAGCTCGACTACAGATACTTTAAGAATAGTGTCCTTAGGTTTAATGTGATCTCATGATTAAGTCATACTTGATACATTAAACAGAATAGCTATTCTAGGGACTTTATTAAACAAACGTAATAAAGAAAAGGCCTTTTATTATTAATAAATAATTCGATACAAGTACCAAAAGTATTGGCCTCTAGGGCTTACACCAACAACTATTAGATACACTATTTATGTAAAACAAGCATCAATTTATATGTTACCCATTTTGTTCATGGAGATTCAAGAACACTTTAAACTCTTGATTTTGAATCAATGGAGTCTCCTTATAAAATAATGGTGATTAATTAAGTGCAACAAGAATAATAATCCAAATAAAATTAAATAAATGAAAATTAAATCATATTGAATCACTTTTGCTCATGGAGATCCAAGAACACTTTAAACTCTTGATTTTGAATCAATGGAGTTTCCATGGGAAAATGGTGATGATTAAGGTACTAATTAAGTGTAACAAGAATAATAATGCAAAGGAAATTAAATAAACGAATTTAATTACTTTTGCTCGTGGAGGTTCTAAAATACTTTTCAACTCTTGATTTAAAATCAATTGAGTTTCCTTGCAAAATGGTGATGATCAAGGTACAAAATAAATGAAGCAAGAATAAAAATGCAATAGAATTAAATAAATGACAAGCATAAGAGTCTACCAAAAATAAAATTCAATAAAGAAACAAAGAAATGACTTGAAGAAAAATGAAGAGAGTTTTGGCTTAGTTTTTGTGAATGATTGGTGGTGAGATTTGTGAATGTGAATGTTTCTATTTATAGGCTCTAAAAAGAGTAGTTTATGAATTATGCAAAGAGTGTGAGTGTCTTTTAAAACCTATTTGATTAAATAGTGAATAATGATGTAGTATATGCATGGAATAATGATGTAATAAATGAGAGATATTTTGGACCTTCTAGAAACATTGATTTTTATTTTATGATGCATGAAAATGATTAATAAAATTCAAATGGATATTTTGCTGATAAATAAAATGATCATGAATTTATTTTTCAAAATGCATAATGAAAAAAAAATGCAATTTTAGTTAATTCCTTCAACATGTAAAATGTTGACTTTTTTTACAATAATGCATATATGCATGATTATGGTGATTTTTTATGATAAAAATGTACATGGCTAAAAATGTAAAACTTGATAAATGGACATGTATCAGATGAATTTAAAATACCCGAACAAAATTGGGGTATGATAGTTGCCACTTTTTAAATATCTTCAACCAGAGAATATGAAGAATGTCATTCTTCATATGATTGTGGTGGAAGATAGTTAAATACTAAGAAGACCCGAATTTTAATCTTGAAGGCATATGACATGGTATAATATGTTATGCATGCATGCATGACTATTTCTCTTTTTTATTTGATGATTTTGATTCCGTTAGGGTCATGATGCAATATGATATGAACCCTAGTTGAATGATGGATGAATGATGAAAGACACATTTGTGCGGGATGATGGAGTAAAGGATGAAGGTGGCCCACAGAAAACAAAAATGAGGGTAGGAACTCGCTAAGGATAACAATTATGCTGGAGTGAAGACAACACTAGGGAGTATGCAAAGAGATTTTATCAATAGGTTCATACATGATCTGATGACACTTGGGAAATGTTCAAAGAAAATTTCAATAACAGGTTCAGACATGACCTGACCATTGGAATATTCAAAGAGTTTCAATAACAGGTTCAAACATGACCTGACAACACTGAAATTAGATTTGATAGCTTAATCAACAGGTTCATACATGACCTAACAATGTTGTGAAACATAAGGAAACTCAATATCAGGTTCAAACATGACCTGACAACAAGCAGAAAACTCAAAGAAACCCATCAACAAGTTCATACATGACCTGATAATTTTAGAAAACATAAAGAGACATGTTCAACAATAGGTTTATACATGACCTCACAATTTGGGAATGTTCAAAGGAAATTTTATCCACAGGTTCATACATGACCTAATAACACTTGAATAAAAATTTCAGCAACAGGTTCATACATGACCTGACAACTTTGGAATACTCAAAGGATCCATCAACATGTTCAAACATGACCTGTCAATACTGGAAACCAAATAAAGAAATTTTCAACAACAGATTTATACATGACCTGACAATGTCGGGGAATATCAAAAAGTTCCAACACACAGGTTCAAATATGACCTGACAACATTAGAGAAAACCAAAGGAGTATACCAACATGTTCATACATGACCTGAAAATACTTTAGAATGTTTTTGAAAATTCTGGAGATCTCCCACAAGAAAATCATCCGATCAAAGATTCTGGAAATTCCTGACAACGAAAGAGTCGAACCGACAACTTTCTAGGAAACACCGGGACAAACAAAACACAAACTCTTAATGTGCCAAACAAATACTGGACTTTGAGAATGCCAACAAAATTGGATTTAACATGGAGTACTATTGACAAAATTATTTGGAAAGGTGCCGGTAATGAACGAACTTGGGGTCAAGGGATAACAATCAACAACGAGACCTGAGATAATGCAAAATGAGCGTGAAGAACCCCTCGGTCATGCAATGATTTGAATTTGCTTCTATGAATGATATATGAATTATCATGATATGAAAATGTTGAAATTCATGAAGTTTCATGAAATGAGGCTTGGCGAGACGCCTTTATTGGTGAATGGAAATGCAAGGTGAAATCATTGGGGAGAGAAATGGTCAACTACTCTGACTGCTTGCATGTTCTTCGAGAATACCCTCTAAATAAGTTCCACCAGGAAAGACTGTTGCTGAGGTTCCTTGGGGAAGATTCAAAAGAAAACTTACTAGGGAGTCTACTACCGAGATTCACTAGGAGATACCTACTGCCGAGGTTTTATTGAGAAAATACCTACTCTCGAGGTTTACTGGAAAATATTCTACCGAGATCAACCAGAAAATTTACTGTCGAGATTCAATGAGAGAGATATACCTACTGTCGAGTTCTATTGGGGAATCTCTTGCCGAGATTAGCCAAGGAATCTTCTGCCGAGATTCAATGAGAAAAGATACCTATTACCGAGGTCTACTGAGGAATCTTCTGTCGATATTATCCAGGGAATATACTATCGAGATTCTATGGGGAAACACCTTATGTCGAGGTCTATTAGGAATTATAATGTCGTGATTAACCAGGGAATCTTCTGTCGAGATTCAATGAGGAAAATACATGTTGTCGAGGCCTACTAGAAATCTTCTGTCGAGATCAACCAGGGAATCTACTACCAAGATTCTACTGGCAAGTGTAGAGTAGTTAACTGTAGTAACAATGATTGTCTTCATATAAGGATGAGACATGGTTCATGTTATGCTTATGATTGAATATGATTTGATGTGCATCTTGATCGATGCATGTAATGTTATGATTACTTAGTGTAGTGCCCCACACTTGCGAGTATACCACACATGTAATGATGCACTAAATGTAAAAACTGGTCAATGCATGTATGTCCACTAATAAGAATTGGACTTTTATTATAGATGTTTAATTTTCAAAGATTCATGCTATGGGAATATGCTAGATGAATGTGATGATATGCATGGCTTGCAGTAGTGCAAAGGAACATGATTAATGCATGAGAAAGATCTATGCAAAAATTTGAAGGCTTCCAAAGATGCCTCTGCAATGGGTAATGGATGGAAAGGTTCTTTTGCAACAAAAATTATTTTTCAAAGGCAAAAGGTTATTTAACGGGGTGATATCATGATTTCCCGACACTCGTCTCGAACTTAACAGTTGTTGATGCATGGCATAAGCTTGAGTAGCTTGAAGGCATGGAGATGACTTGCTCTTCGATAGTCCATCTTGCCCTAGTCTGTTGGGTATTTGAATACGTTATCACAAGTAATATGGGAGAAGATAGACATAATATTGAGATGGCTTGCCCCGAATGCTTGAATCTTGTAGTGGTTGTTGACTAACCAAACCTTGAAGTGGTAAACTTCTGATTGATCGGCCTTTAGAGAGTTGGACTCACTGAGCTCTTTAGGTGGCTTTCCCCTATCTGAGTCTTTTCACTTGATCAAGTTCCTTAACTGAATAAATGTTATTGGGATTCCCATGATGCTAAGTGTTGACTTGTAAATAAAATTGTTCACTCAAAAATGGTAATTTTAATGCAATGTAAAAATGCAAATTTTGAAATCAATGATTATTGAAATGGTGGTGATATACAATGAATGAGTCAATAATCAGAACACAATATTGATTTATCCATTCACAAGGTGGAAGATGATGCGATCAATATAAATGATTAACAAAGATCTTTTGGAGTCAGGTTAACACAACCTTGATGTAGTATGATTTCAAAATAATCATGCCTCAATTAGGTCTTTTAAGGGTTGTAACATGGTCTGGTTCACGGGTTTTTTGAATTAAAGGATATGAGGATTAAAAATCAATTTTAACCCACCCCTTATTCTTGATGATCTCCAGTCCTATGTTCAGTTAATTGACACACGCATTCAACTTTCAAGAGGCTTTGAAGGTGTGGTGGTAAAGATGAGGATTCAAGATAAGATTTTATTGAAATGGTAGTCACCTTATTTTTGTTTTTGTTGAGGATTTTGATGACCTTTTTTGATTGACTTTTATCTCTAATTTTTCCTGAACCACTTTTTTGAAGCTTTAGGTCCACCGGGATGCTTTGATTTTTCGCCTAAGTCGTCTTTTATGGTATTCGACTTAGCGTACTTTTTCTTTTTCTCCCTTTTTAAAAGGTTGTGACTGCCATTTATTAGTTATTGAGGAACAACCACTATGAAATTTGGCTTTTCACAACTTCTTTGAGACTTCAAGATGTGTGCGAAAAGTAGCATGTGGTTGAACCTCTTTGGACGGTGTACATATGGACAGATTCTCTTGAAGATCGAATGCACGGTCAAACTATCTGAACACAACTACCGTGCCCCTGTTTAAAATTAAGGGTTTTTAGATTCAAAAGAAATACCAACTTCTAGGCTCTAAGTAGTTGACTAGGGATTAACTTCTTATTTCTTCAGTGTTTGGGGATTTGAAACAATGCCTTACATCATCGGTAAAGTTCTATTCGAAAGCATACCACAACAATTATGGGGGTATATGGTTTTCATCATCCTCCCCCCAATCTTTGCTAACACAACAATTTGAAAAAGAAATGGAATGAGAGAAGTATTTTTTATTTTTTGTATAAATGAAAAATGAGTGAATATGAATGGATTAATTCAAAATGCATGACCACTTCATTAATATTACCATTAAAATAAAATAACAATGCTTAAAAGAAAACAATGTTTAACATGCAAATAAAAATACAAATGAAATGCCAAAACATCCAAATAATTGCCAGTGTTGAGGACGATCTTTTCTCTTTGACTTATAGGCTCTAGGACGTTCCTTTTGAAGTCTTCTAACTCATTAGGGTAATGGACCATTCACCATATTAGGGCCATCTAAAGACAATTACCCTTTGTTGATCATGTGTTGCCCTTCTTCTTGGAAGACATTACACTCTTCAATTGAGTGCCCCACTACTCCATCATGAAGCTCACATTGGAAATTCGGGTTGTACCAGGGAGGGAATGGAAACTTCATTGATTTGGTCTCTCTAAGAGCTATCTAAGAGCTATCGATAAGCTTTGGACCAACTGAGACCATAACTGACTATATGTCGTTAGGATTAGGTCAATCTGGAGAGTCTCTCTCTTGTCGGTTTAGAGGTCAGCGCTGACTTTAACGCCGATGTTGGCTATTTGGATTTTGAGCTCGATGATTCTGACATTGACACTGATGCAGAACCTGAGTTGTCTGATTTAGAGGACCTTGCTAAAGTTGTTGATACTGAGGACCGGAAGGTAATGGTTGTTGTCATTGAACAACCACTGCATACAGATGTTGGCAGTATGACACCAGAGGTGGAGCTTTTGGAGCTTGATGAGCTTCCCATATCGGATTGACTTCATCCTTTTCCTCTTAGGAACTGGCAAGGGTTTTGAGTTTTAATGCTCTGGCTACTTGAGGCACCTTGGAGTCTTCCACTTCTGAGGTCGCTCTCAATGTGTTCTCCAACTTTCACCAGGTCATAGAAACCTAATGACGCACTGCCTATCATTTTTCCATAGTATGAACATGGAAGGGTGTCCAAAAACAATTTAACCATTTCTTTCTCAAGAAGCGGTGGCTGAACACGAGTTGCCAACTCTCTCCATCTTTGGGCATATCCTTTGAAGGATTTGTTGTTGTCTTGAGATAACCCAATTGTATATGGGTGGGATCCATGTCCAAGTTATATTGGTAATGCTTCAGGAATTCCATATCCAAGTCTTTCCAAGTGTTGATGTGGCTCTACTTTAGTTGCATATACCATTATAATGATGCTTCACTGAGACTATCTTGAAAACAGTGAATCATTAGCTTATCATCGAGGGCATAAGAGGTCATTTTTCGGAAGAATATCAACTAATGGTGCTTTGGGAAGCTATCCCCTTTTGTACTTATGAAATTAGGGTACTTTAAAGTTTGAGGGTATAACTAGGCCAGCCACGTGTTTAAAGCATCCATATCAAAAACATCACTCCCTTCTATAGCTTTAAATATTTCATTCAGCACGCGATACTTTTCAATAATTTCAACAACTCGAGGGTCTTTGATTCTCTTCACTAGGACTGCTCCTTGAGAATTTGTTTATGAGAATGAAAAATTATGATACTCAACAGCGTCATGAGGTGGGGAGTGTCCATATCGGACAATGAGATTCTCTTGAATAGCATAGTTCTCAATAGGGATCCGAAGAAGTTGAGCTTGAGCTTGATCGTTCACTTGAGGTGGAATCACATTCTTAAAGACGACAGTCTATTGAATGTTGTCTTCTCTCTTTACCAACGATATCATAGCCTCTATGAGTTGGTTCAACTGCTTTTTCATCAAATCAAAATCTTGTCTCGATGCAAACTGGTTTTATTGTCCAGGGTCCATGATCTTTCAAGAGTTGTTTCTAGTCTTATCTGGGTGTTAGGAAATCAGGTGTGAGTTACAAACAGAGGATGGCTGAGTTTTTAAATGATATGTAATGCATGATGATGAATGCAAATGCAATGGAATGGATGCAATGTGATGCCATGTATTTTTTAGTTTTGGTACATCGGTTCAAAGGTCCTAGGTAACAGATGAATCTAATTACTTTCCTAATAACAAGGTTCTCATTGGGTACGATATAGGGTTTTTATAAAGGACACCAGAGTCACGGATTCACAAGAATGTTTGACGCTTACAGCAAATGCTTGTCGGTCATCAACACCATCATGGGAATATATTTTGGGTGAGGTTCTCATACCGACCCTTACGAGGTATCCACCTCGGGAGTCTGCACCATGCAACCATTGACTTCGTTTTTTGACAAGGTACTCAGAGTCATGGATTCAAAAGACTGTTTACCGCTTACGGAAAATGCTTGTCGGGGGTCAACTCCATCAAGAGAATCTATTTTGAGCGAGGTTTTCGTATGGATTCTTACGAAGTATTCACCTCTTGAATCAATACTACGCAACCATTATTCCTAGTTGGCCAAACTCAATGTTGTAAAAGTTCCTAGAGTCATTGACTCCTTTGAAACATTGAAGCTTATGAGGTATTCACCTAAGGAGACAATATTTGTAAAAGAATATACTCTAAGTGATATTCTCATACCGACCCATACGAGGTATTCACCTCGGGAGTCCGTACTACTCAACCATTATCATATCCTATAATTTCACTCGAGACTCAGATAGAGAGTCTTTCCCATAAGGTTTGCAATCAGAGTATACAAGAATCAACGATATAATGGAACTAATACAACAAATTATATCAATATGACAATAAAGATGACAAAAGAAATAGATAAAGAAAAGCAACATAATTAAATAAACAAAGGCACACAAACGACTTAACTAGGCTTGAATCACTTAGGGTGTCAGATTCCCCAACAAAGTCACCGTCTGTCGTACCTCTAAAAAATAAGAACACGACGTAGCGAAAACGCAATCGCACGCTCGCATGATGGACTGAACAGAGTTACCACCAAACTTTATTTATTCCTAAAAAGGAAAGGAAAAATATCGATAAAACCCAAGAAAGAACGACAATGATTATAGTTGTCGCAACCAATATTTGGGTTCGGGAGTCGATTACACAAGGGGAAGGCATTAACACCCCTCACGCCCGTTGTACTCAATGGGAACCATTAGGTTAGTTGTGCATGTTAGTGTTAGCTTATAAATTTTAAGCTTCTCAATTTATGGGGGAAAGAAGAAAAGGAACAAAAGAAGAGAGAAATGTTTTTGGGTTTTGCAACAAAAGGGACTAAACCTAAGTTTTTTATTAATGGAACTAACAAGATTTGCAAATCCTGATCCTATATATCTCTGGATGCAATAGATAACTCAAGACTTACGTAGTTTTGGGTAGAAAATGTTTATTTGTTGGTCAGTTTTAGCGAAAGCTACTTTGTGTTAATCGATCAAAACATTGTTGGACTACCCAAAACAAGTGGAGAAGGGGACATTTGCATCACGGCCGAATGGATTTACAAATCAACATTTATGGGCAACGTCGCTAGCTTACTCGCATGTTAAAGTGGACAAAATATTGTTTTGCATTGTTAAGACAAAGTATCTTTCGTTTGAAAAAATATTTAAGGATCAATCGCACGATGACGAGAAAAGAGTTTGATTGGTTTGATGTATTTAGAGTAATGGCGAGAACTTGGATGGGTGAGATGTCCATCTCAAATTCTAGTCTCTGGAGCTCGTGGTATCCACCGTGTTCCTTTTCCATCTTATTTGCAAAAGTGTTTAATAAGAATTAAGTATTTTTGAATTTTGATTTGGGAAAATGAACTTGACGTTGGATCAAGCGTTTTGTTTGTGATACGGAAATGAAATGGTTTGAGAAATGGCTCGATGTGCTTATTAAAGAAAAGGGTTTGGTGTTGACCAATTTGAATTTTTCAAGGGATTGATTTTATTTTTGAAAGTTAATGGACGTTAAGCGATTGATTTTGGTTTGGAAAAGTTTTGGTGTGATTTTGAAAAATGTACTTGATGTTGATCAAACACCTTTGATTTTTTTTTGTATTTTTGAAAGGTTAATTTTAAGAGTCATTTTATCTTTTTGGATTAACATTTATGCATCAACTAAAAATACAATACAATAAACTAATAACTAAAGCAAATAATTATTAAAAAAAAAGATAAAATAAATAATAAAAAGAAGAGGACACACTACCAATGCAAGAGGTAAATAATTAAAAAACTAAAGAAAATGAAAGAAAAAACAAAAACAAATAAATAAAGCTATAATAAGAAAAATAAAAAAAAATAAAAAAAAAATAAAAAAAAATAAAAGACAAAAACAAGCTGAAAAATAGAGTTGTAGTTAAGAAAATGCTCTAGGCCCAAAGAATGAAGCATCACAAGGGTGCACTGAGCAATTAGAGGAGGTGGATGAGACTTCATTTTACCCAATCCCATATTTGATTATTATTCTCGTAGCAACAAAAATAGAAGAAAAATGGTTCAAACAAAAATGTAAAAGCACCATAACTTTCTTAAATTTTTACGGAATTAAGCAAATAAATAATGAAAATTTATCTACTAGATCTCAAGAACATAATGGTGTATTTTGAATCAATAAATGAATAACAAAAAAAATCGAAAATAAACAAAAATGCAATAACATATATTTGCGTGATTCGGTCATCTTATTCACCCTCGTGACAAACGAACCATGAATTCATACTCTGGGTGATATTGGAAAGCTATTGGATATATTATTTATGTAAAATAAACATCAATTTATATGTTACCCATTTTGTTCATTGAGATTCAAGAACACTTTAAAGTCTTGATTTTAAATCAATGAAGTTTCCATACAAAATAGTGGTGATTAATTAAGTGCAACAAGAATAATAATTCAAATAAAATTAAATAAATGAAAATTAAATCATATTGAATCACTTTTTTAAACTCTTGATTTTGAATTAATGGAGTTCCCATACAAAATAATGATGATTAAGATACTAATTAAGTGTAGCAAGAATAATAATGTAAAAGAAATTAAATAAATGAAAATTAAATTACATTTAATCACTTTTCCTCATGGAGGTTCAATAACACATTTCAACTCTTGATTTAAAATTAATTGAGTTTCCATGCAAAATAGTGATGATTAAGATACTAATAAAATGAAGCAAAAATAAAAATGCAATAGAATTAAATAAATGACAAGCATAAGAGTCTACCTAAAATAAAATTCAATAAAGAAAGAAAGAAATGATTTGAAGAAAAGTGAAGAGAGTTTTGATTTAGTCTTTGTGAATGATTGGTGGTGAGATTTGTGAATGAGAATGGTTTTATTTATAGACTTTAAAAATGGTAGTTTATGAATTATGCCTTCTAGAAACTTATTTAATTAAATAGTGAAAATGATGTAATATATGCATGGAATAATGATGTAATAAATTAGATTTATTTTGAACCTTCTAGAAACATTAATTTTTGTTTTATGATGCATGCAAATAATTAATAAAAGGGTAATGCTAACCTGTGTCATTGGGACATGATCTCACCTGATCAGGAGGGCCTTCCAAGGTCTTAGTGAATGGGCCGGAGAATGAAATGAGAGGGGGGGTGTACCTGCAAGGTGCTCCAACGCTTAAGTCAGAAAAGGTACAGAATGAGGTTATCAGAGTGTGAGTTAGAATACCTGCCCCTTTGCCATGAAAGGGGTATTTATATTGAGCCCCCAGCGCTGGGCCAAGGCTCCTAATGGGCTGGATTAACTAGGCCCAAGGAGGAGCTGCCAGGGGACGCGTAAGAAGCGTTAAGACCTAGACCAAGGTCTGCCCCCTGGTCCAACTGCCCCTATCCCTAAGGAGACAATATAGGGGAGTTGGGTGACGTGGTGAGTGAGATGCCGTTATGGCTCTGCCCGACACAACTCAGGTGTCCGCGACGTGGGTCGACGATGAGTGGATGGAGATCATATGAGGAGGACCCGCTCGTTGTCCGACACGTATTTAAGGGGCCGGGGAGACATTCTTCGGGCGGACGGTCGTTCACCTGACGTGTCCTCGTGGTCGCTTGGACACGGTCGTTTGGACGTGGGCTTGGCGAGCATTGGGCCGTGCCGTGCCCAGTGTCATGGCCCAGTCCAGAACAGGAGCCCCCCAAGTCGAGTCTCTGAGCCAGAGAGATGACTTATGTTTCAACTAAGGGTTCCCCGAGACGATGGGGAAGCTTGATCGTTAGACAGGTGAGGTTGTAACAGACCTATTCATGACTGACATTTTCTCCGGGAATGTCGGGGATGGAGGTGATCGGTTGGTCTGCACCTTCCTTGTAGTAAACGTGGGTACGACGCGGGGAGGTGGCGTCTTGGTGAGTCGAGGAGACGGATAGGTGCTCGGGTCGTTTCAGCTTCTTATCTTTGATAGACGTGTCTCACGATTAGTGGCGTCGCTTCGTTTCGCGCGCGAAGACGGCGTAGGCAGGCTAGGCAATGATGACCTAGCGTGTTGGCCTACGTGCCAAGCCCTATAAAAAGGGGTTGAGTAACTTCATTTCTACCTTTTTTTCTCGCTCATACGTTCACCGGAGTTCTCCACCTTCTCTCTCGTTTGCTTGCTCAACCGTCTGGACCGCCGTCTCCGCCCGTCCTCCTATCTGAACCACCGCCTTCTGCTCGGATACCACCGTACCCCTTTCAACTTAACTATGTCAGGTATGATTTTCCACTGTGACCCATTCTTTTTCCTTGTTGTTTTCTGTCAAACGCATGCTATTTTTGTAGAAATGTGGTTAGGTTTAACTTGGGAACAGTGTAGTGGACTGTAGGTGTATATTTGATGGTAGAAAATAGGGTTGGGATCCTACTGTACCGGGCATAAACTTCATATGCTGGGCAATACTTGCATAGGCTGTATGAAGTTTATGCCCGGTCTCCATAGAATGCGTGCGCCACCGAGTTGAGCGCGGTTAGTGTCCGTCGCCGCTACGCCCTTTCACTTGACCTGCGGTGGAAGGGTGGATTTGATATGACGTCGAATTCACTCTTTCTGTCTGCGTTTCAGGTGCTACCGGGCGCTTACGACCGAGGAAGGAAGATTCTGGGTCCTCCACCGAAGACGCGACAATCGCTCGTCTCCCTGTCGGGGATGGGAGTGTCCGAGATGGTACCGAACACGCCTCCTCTTCCGGGCAGGTCGACTTCTCATGGGTTGCGGACGAGCCCTTGGAGGAGGAATCAGACTTCTGTGACGAGGCCATCACTGCTCACGCTATGGTCGAGACCATAAGCCGGGAGGATCCACCAAACTGGTATTGCTGCGCCCCCAAGGAAGAAGACCGCATTTGTCATCATTTCCCGGGGAAGCAGTTCACCATGTATGAGTTTGCTTTTCGTGAGGCGGGGATTAGACTGCCCTTCAACTCCTTCCAGATGTCGGTCTTCAAGTGGCTCCGGCTGGCGCCGTCCCAACTACATCCTAATGCTCTCGCATTTATGCGGGCATTCGAGTTAGTTTGCCAGTTCCTCGGCATTGGTTGCACCCGGGCTCTCTTCTTCCACGTTTTCCATCTCCAGAGGTCCGGTTCCCGTGGTCGCCACAGTTGGGTTTCTTTCAAGCAGCCCGTGCGTCTGTTCAAGACGTACGAGGATTCTGTTCGCCATTTCAAAAGCCGGTGGTACGTGGTGATGCCGATTACCCGGGCTGCCCTTCACTCTCTCTACTACTATCAACGGGAACCCAACGGGGAGGAGACGCTGATGTCGAAGATACCGCTGAGGTGGCAGCGTGATCATTTCGATCTCTCCACAGCGCATTACCGGGTCAAGTACGCGATGCTCGGCGAGGAGGATAGGCTCGCGTACAAGAAGCTGGTCGATTACGTGCAGAGCTTCAGCTTGGCGTTCTGGGCGAATCGACAGGGCGTGCCCTACCTGGATGAGGCCGGGGAGCTAATCACCGAGACGCGTTATATCAATACGAAGGCTCTGCTCGAGTGTGATACCGAGGAGGAAGCTCTGGCGTTATTGAGTAGGCAGACTTTGTTTAGCTTTTTATTTCTGTTTATGACTTCGGTCGCTAACGTTTGTGTGTAATTTATTTGCAGGTGCCATGCCCAATGCTCGTGATCGGGTGCTGAAGCTAGCGAATCAGGTCGGCGCTCCTGACCGGGTGCCCAAGAAGAAGAAGAAAACTGCGGCCCGTGTCTCGGAGACTGCTGGCGATGCCGGGGTCGGTCCCTCGCAGGCGGCGAGCGTGATTCCTTCCTCTCCTCCTCGGTCTAACCCGATCAACATTCCTGATAGCAGCCCGTCGCCAGAGGCTTCTCCCCTCCATAAACGGAAGCGTCCGGCTGGGGCCCTTACCAGGTCGTCTCCAGGAAGTCCGAACGGACCGGGGAGCTATCTTCTACCTCCCTGCTATGTGGAACGGTCGTTCTTCAAGGCCGAGGAGTCGATTGTTGTGCCCGCGCCTGAGGCCAAGGCTATTCTGGACCAGGATGCTGCTGCTCGGAGAAAAGATCTGGCCAGGGATATTGCTGCTGTCATCCGGGTGATGGAGACGGCCATGGTTTTGACCGACACTTCGGTCTCCACTGCCTCGCTGGAGGGTGCCCTTTTGCAGGTCCGGGCGGAGAAGGAAAAATTATCTAAAGATCTGTCGGACTACAAAGAAGAGCATCAGCTGCAGGAAGGGCTGAGCCGGAAGCTGGAGGAGGTGGAGAAGGAGAGGGACCAGTTGAAGGCTGCGACGGCGAGCTTGGAAGAGCAGGTGGCCGACCATCAGAAGCTGACCGAGGACAACGCTGGCCTACGGGCTCAGGTTGCGTTTCTCGAGGGAAAGGTCCGTCCTCTGGCAGATGAGACCGAGGAGGAACGCGCCCTTGGTTCGCGCGGTGAGTTGCTAGGGCATATTCGGACTCTCAACCAAGATCTCGTGGCCTGCTTCAAAGAGGGTTTCGACAATGCTGTCGAGCAGCTCGGGCTTCTGAACCCTGAGTTGGTGACAGCAGGGTCGGCCTATAACTACTGCGTCCGGGATGGTGAGATTGTCTGCCCGTTTGAAGTGGAGGAGGAGCTGGGGGGAGAAGAAGAAGAAGAAGAAGAGGATGAAGAGGTGCTCCGAGCGGAGTCTTAGTTTATCTGTTTTTCTTTGATTCTAGTTATCATGGCCTGCGTGCCTTATGTATTTTGGCCTTCGGGCGTTGTAATATGGCCTTCGGGCGTACTTGGCTTCGGCTACTGTTATCGTTTTTAATGTATGAATATTTTCGTTATCATTCATTGTGCTCGTTTGTGTCTGATACTTGTTTGTATGAATTCGTACTCTGCTCGACTGTGTTAATCTCCTCGGTTTAGGGAACCGACGAAGTGTCGGGCTTTGTGCCCGTGGGTATCGAAGCCCGGGTCCGTTGTTCGAACCCTGGTCCCGAGGCTTGGGTCCTCCCATCGCGAGCTGGGTGCCCTGCCAGTCTTGGTACTTCGACGTTGAGCCTTGGTCAAGATCCCAACCGTCGGGGAGGGTTGTGTTTGTTATGTGACCCCGGATCGTTCCCGGGTCTCGTGGTTCCTCCCTGGGGTTTTGGGGACGAAGAGCGTGGTCGTACCTGCCACGTCTCCCCGTGGTGTATTTAGCTGTAATATTGTCTAAGTTTTTCTGCGTTCCATGGTCGAGCGAGTTGTTCTCCTTGTAGGTTTTCTAGGTAATAGGCCCCGTTGCTCGTTTTGTCGCGGACGCGGTAAGGGCCTTCCCAGTTGGCCGCCAGTTTGCCCTCTCTCGGGTTTTTCTGGTTTCTTCTGAGGACCAGGGTGCCGACCTGGAACTCTCTTTTTATGACTTTCGCGTCATGGCGTAGTGCTATCTTTTGTTTGAGGGTTGTTTCCCGGAGAGCTGCTTCGGAACGTATCTCCTCGACTAGGTCGAGCTCGGCTCTAAGGGTTTCATCGTTCATTTCCTCGTCTAGGGGCTCCTCTGTCCTCCTCGTTGGCGTCCGTATCTCCACCGGGATGACTGCCTCGGTGCCGTAAGTTAGTCGGAACGGGGTTTCCCCGGTGGTAGAATGTGGTGTCGTGCGGTAGGCCCATAGGACGCTATGTAGCTCCTCGACCCATGCCCTCTTTGCCTCGCCGAGTCTGCGTTTGAGGCCACGTAAGATTACCCTGTTGGCCGCCTCTGCCTGCCCGTTCGTCTGCGGATGCTCGACAGACGTGAAATGCTGTGTGGTGCCCAGGCTGGCGATGAAGTCCTGGAATCCTCCGTCCGTGAACTGTGTCCCGTTGTCTGTGACAAGTGCCTGGGGTATACCGAACCGAGCGAGGATGTTGCGTTTGAAGAACCGGAGAATGTTCTGCGCGGTTATTTTAGCCAGTGCCTCCGCCTCGATCCATTTGGTGAAGTAATCCACCCCGACGATGAGGTATTTATTCTGATATGATCCGGTGACGAAGGGTCCGAGGATGTCCATGCCCCACCACGCGAAGGGCCATGGGGAAGACAGTGATTTGAGGTCGTTCGGGGGTGCGAGGTGCATGTCGGCATGTCGTTGGCATTTGTCACATCTTTTGACGTGCTCTTTCGAATCGTTTTGCATGGTCGGCCAGTAGTAGCCTGCTCGAAGGGCTTTTCGTGCGAGCGATCGTCCGCCGAGGTGTTGAGCGTTAATTCCCCGGTGTATCTCTCCAAGTATGTCGGGGACTTTCTCTTCGTCGACGCATTTGAGTAGTGGGATGGAGAATCCTCTCCGGTAGAGTTTGCCTTCGAGGAGTACGTACGAGCATGCGCGTCGTTTGACAGTGGTCGCCTCTTTCGGGTCAGCCGGGAGTTCGTCTCGTGTGAGGTAATTGTAGATGGGTGTCATCCAACAGTGGGCATCTCCAATAGCGTTGACCTCGAGTGGAGGCGGTAGTTTGTCGATGCTGGGCCGCGGGAGAATTTCTTGGATTACTGATTTATTCCCACCCTTTTTCCTCGTGCTGGCTAGTTTCGAGAGAACGTCTGCCCGTGTGTTGTGCTCGCGGGGTATGTGTTGAACTTCCCATTTTTCAAATCTATCAAGTTTTTCTTTGACGAGGGACAAGTACCCGAGGAGGTTGTCGTTCTTGGTTTGGTATTCTCCTCGCACTTGTGAGGCCACGAGCTGGGAGTCGGTGGATATTTTTACCTCTTTTGCTCCCAGGTCCTCGGCTAACCTCAGGCCTGCGAGGAAGGCTTCGTATTCGGCTTGGTTGTTTGATGTTGGGAACGCTAGCGCTAACGATACCTCTATCAGGATCCCTTCTTCATTTTCGAGGATGATCCCGGCCCCGCTGCCTGATGTGCTAGAGGCGCCATCGACGAAGATCGTCCATTTGTGGGCGCTTTCTGCTGGAGTCGGGCAGTGGGTCATCTCCGCGACGAAGTCGGCCAGCGCCTGAGCTTTCAAGGCTTTCCTACTTTCGTATTGTATGTCGAATTCGGAGAGTTCTAGTGACCACTTGAGCATCCTCCCGGCCATATCCGGGCGCCCGAGCAGCTGTTTGATTGGCTGGTCGGTCCTCACCTTTATCGTGTGTGCGAGGAAATAATATCGTAGTCTCCTCGCTGTGTTGATGAGGGCCAGGGCGACCTTTTCGATTTGCTGATATCGGAGCTCGGGACCTTGGAGTGCTTTACTCGTAAAATAGATGGGCTTTTGTCCTTCGTCGGTTTCTCTTATTAGAACGGCGCTGACGGCCTCGGTCGCCACGGATAGGTATAAGTATAGGGTTTCCTTTTCTGATGGCCGTGATAAGACCGGGGGTTGGGACAGAACCTTCTTTAGATGGAGTAGCGCTTGCTCGCATTCATCGGTCCAGTCGAAGGTAGCCTCTTTGCGAAGGAGTCTGAAGAATGGCAATGCGTGCTGGGCGGACTTGGCGATGAAACGGGAGAGTGAGGCGAGCACTCCATTGAGCGACTGGATCGATTTTTTGGTTTTCGGGGTCGGAAACTCCGAGAATGCCCGGCATTTGTCGGGGTTGGCCTCGATCCCTCTTTCGATGAGATAGAAACCGAGGAACTTGCCTGCCCGGACTCCGAACGTGCATTTCTCGGGGTTGAACCTCATTTTACACTGTCTCGCCTGCTCGAATACCTTCGTAAGGTGTCGAGCATGGGTTATCTCCTCGTGTGATTTGACGATCATGTCGTCCATGTATACTTCGAGCATGTCCCCTATTTCGTCCTTGAAGACTTTGTTCATCATGCGTTGGTATGTAGCGTCAGCGTTCTTGAGCCCGAACGGCATCACGTTGTAATAGTAATTGCCCGTTGGGGTCATGAACGCTGTGTGTTTCTTGTCTGCGGGCGACATAGGGATCTGGTTGTATCCACTATATGCGTCCATGAAGGACAAGAGTTTAAAACCTGCAGAGTTGTCAACGAGCGAGTCTATATTAGGGAGGGGGAAAGCATCTTTCGGGCAAGCCCTATTAAGATCAGTATAATCAACACACATACGCCATTTTCCATTATTTTTCTTAACGAGGACTACATTAGAGAGCCAGGTTGTGTACTGGGCTTCAGAAATAAAATTTGCCTCTAAGAGGTCTTTTACAGCTCGCTCGGCAGCCTCTGCCTTTTCGGGCGATTGCTTGCGTCTACGCTGTGCTATGGGCTTGGCTGCCCGGTCTACAGCTAGCTTATGACACGCGATCTCGGGGTCCAGCCCGGGCATTTCTGCGGCATTCCACGCGAAGAGGTCGGAGTTCTCTTTGAGACATGCTACTAGCTCTTCTCTTGTTTCCTCGGGTAGTCCCTTACCTATCTTCACCGTCCTTTCCGGATCGTCCCCAAGAGGAATGAGTTCGAACTCCCCGTCGGGGATTGGTCGGACCGGGTGTTCGAGAGAGCGTTCCTTGGGGAACCTCCCCTCTTCGGTCTCGTCCAGCCCGATGCGACAGTCGAGGTCGATGGCGTTGACTCCTCGGGCGGGATCCTCGGTCTTGAGTTTTTTGTTGTTGCAGTTGCTCTTCGTGCTGACTACGGCCTGTCCTTTTACTGCGGCGTCGTAGCATCGCCGGGCTGCTTCGATGTCACCATGGATGGTGACCACACGTCCCAATTTGGTGTAGTATTTCATCTTCAGGTGGACGGTGGATGGGACCGCAGTGAGTTCGGCCAGTGTCGGGCGTCCAAAGATGCAATTGTAGAGAGACGGACAGTCTACGACCAGGAATTGGATTTTGACTTCCCTGGCCGTTTCTTGTTCGCCGAAGGTGACGAGGAGCTCAACATATCCCCACGGTCTGGTTGTTGCTCCGTTGAATCCTTGGAGATCTGATCCGACGTAGGGGGCTAAGTTGGTCTTGTCTAGCTTCAGAGTCTTGAAGAGGTGGACGTACATGATATCCACTGAGCTGCCTTCGTCGACCAGGATGCGTCGTACGTCGAATCGGGCCATCTTTGCTCTTATCAATAGTGGGATGGCCGAGTTCGGGGATCCGCCCGGGAGTTCCTCCAGGAAGAAGGATATTGGGTTGGATTTTCCCCGGTATTTTGTCAATGTCGCTTTCTGCTCGGGGGTAGTCAGTAGGAGTTCGTCGAACTTACGTTTGACGGAGAGGGCCGCGGATTCCCCGTTAGTTCCTCCTCCTGATATCACCAGTGTGGTAGGGAAGTCTTCCCAGGGGCTGAGTGCAGTGATCTTGCCTTCGGGCAATGGTTCGGGGAGGAAGAAATCTTCCGGTCGTGACACGCAGAGGGCCACTTGATAGGGAGAGTTGTCGGGGGGTGTGTTTTCCCGGGGTCTCTTCTTCTCTGGCTCGTCGTGTCTGGGAGCTTCGTTCTTCCTCGTGTACTGCTTCAGGTGCCCTTCTTGGATTAAAATTTCAATCGCATCTTTCAGGTGGACGCAGTCTTCGGTCACGTGCCCGTGACTTCTGTGGAACCGGCAGTACTTTGATTTGTCGGTGTGGGGCTTTGGTGCAGACGGTTTTGGGAACCTGACCCTGCCCTGCTTAAATTCAGAGTTGATACATTCTGCGAGGATACGCTCTCGAGGAGCTGTCAGTAAGGTGTACTCGCTATATCTGCCCGCGGGGCCTCTTCCTTCCCGGAGCTCGCGAGGTCTTTCTTCTCTTCGTTTGTCTCCGTTGCGACGGGAAATGCTCGTGTCCTCGCGTTTTGAGTGCTCGGTCTCCCCAGCGTTACGTCCGCTGCGGGCATTGTGTGCCACCTGCTTTTCCTCGTATCTGATGTAGGCCTGGGCTTTATGCAGGAGCTCGTTTAAGGTGCGGGGAGGCTCGATCCCTACGGCTCTGCTAAGTTCACTGCCGGGTAAGAGACCTCTCTCGAGGAGATACTTCTTCATGTGCTCGGTGGTATCTACCTCGACAGCTTCCTGGTTGAATCGCTCGATGTATGAGCGCAGTGTTTCATTCTTCTTCTGCACTATGGCTTCAAGGGTCGCCTCAGTCTTGGGGTGACGACGGGAAGCTGTAAAGTGCCGGGTGAACATGGACCTCATGACTCTCCATGACGTAATGGACTCAGGGGCCAAGCTTTTGTACCAGGCCATGGCCCCTTTCCTGAGGGTCGTTGAGAACAGTCGGCATTTGAGGTGCCCGGTTATATCATTGCGGTAGTCGAGCATCGCGTTGACGTTGTCGACGTGATCGTCGGGATCTGTAGTCCCGTCGTACACAGCTAGGTTTGGCGGTTTCTCCATGCCTTTGGGGAGCGGGGCTTCCATTATTGCCCGAGATAGGGGGCAATGCAAATCTTCCTCGTCGCTCCTTAAGGGAGACAGTTCGTTGTTGTCGGGGCTGTGCCCGCGCCTTGGTGATGTTCTCGCTCGACCACCGTCACGACGGGCGCGTGCCCTGCTGGCGTGGGGTTCGGGAGAGCGACGTCCTCGCTTCTTCGTTGGCTCCGAACGTTGTTGTATCCTACTCACCGGCTGGGGCCGGGCCTCTTGTCGTTCGGCTTCGAGGGCCATGATTCGTTCGTGCTGCTGGTGGAGCATAGAACCGGCCTGATTGAGGGCATTCACCATGGCAATCATTACGGCGTCTCCTTCAACGGGAACGGGAATGGGATGAAATGTCTCTGCCCCTAAATTGTGGGCGTGAGAGGCATCTCCGTTGTTTTGGGGCTCTGGAGACGGGGTGGATGGATGACCGTCCCGAACGTCCGCTTCATGGGATGGCGGGCCGTCGTCCATGTTGTAGTTGACGAGGGGACGGCTGTGATCGCTATGTTGTTCTCCGGCCATGTTGGAAGGACAGAAATAAATGAGCTTTTGATCCTTGTTTGATGAAGATGGGGATAGCTAGTTCCCACAGACGGCGCCACTGATCTCACCTGATCAGGAGGGCCTTCCAAGGTCTTGGTGAATGGGCCGGAGAATGAAATGAGAGGGGGGGTGTACCTGCAAGGTGCTCCAACGCTTAAGTCAGAAAAGGTACAGAATGAGGTTATCAGAGTGTGAGTTAGAATACCTGCCCCTTTGCCATGAAAGGGGTATTTATATTGAGCCCCCAGCGCTGGGCCAAGGCTCCTAATGGGCTGGATTAACTAGGCCCAAGGAGGAGCTGCCAGGGGACGCGTAAGAAGCGTTAAGACCTAGACCAAGGTCTGCCCCCTGGTCCAACTGCCCCTATCCCTAAGGAGACAATATAGGGGAGTTGGGTGACGTGGTGAGTGAGATGCCGTTATGGCTCTGCCCGACACAACTCAGGTGTCCGCGACGTGGGTCGACGATGAGTGGATGGAGATCATATGAGGAGGACCCGCTCGTTGTCCGACACGTATTTAAGGGGCCGGGGAGACATTCTTCGGGCGGACGGTCGTTCACCTGACGTGTCCTCGTGGTCGCTTGGACACGGTCGTTTGGACGTGGGCTTGGCGAGCATTGGGCCGTGCCGTGCCCAGTGTCATGGCCCAGTCCAGAACAGGACACATGTTAAAAATCTAGAAATAGAAAATTTGCATTAAAAAAAACAATAAAATCATTAATTATAAACATATATTAAATTTAACACACAATTTCCAATACATTTTTACTATTCTTAACTTATGCCCTTGGGGCACAAGTTAACATTATCATTAATAAAATTCAAATGGATATTTTGGTGATAAATCAAAAGATCATGAATTTATTTTTCAAAATTCAAAATTCAAAAAAATGCAGTTTTAGTCAATTTCTTCAACATGTAAAATGTTGAGTTTTTGTTGATTTTTTTACTATAATGCATATATGCATAATTATGGTGATTTTTTTATCATAAAAATGCATATGGCTAAAAATGCAAAACTTGACAAATGAATATGTATCAGATGAATTTAAAATACCAGGACAAAATTGGGGTATGACAGTTTAGATACCACAACTTGGTTAAAGACACTTCATTCATGGTTAATCACCACTTTATGGTTAAATACCTCATTCTTGGTTATGACGTCACTTTCAATTTCCCGCTCTTGGTTATGACACTACTTTTATTTCAGTTTGTTATGACACCGCTTTCAATATTTTGTTCTTGGTTATGACACCACTTTTAAATCAGTTCTTGGTTATGACACCACTTTCAATTTCTGCTCTTGGTTATAACAACAATTTTACAATTTCATCTCTTGGTTAAGACACCATTCTTTAAATTTCTTATTTTTGGTTAAGACACCTTTACAATTTTTTGTCCTTGGTTTAGACACAATCTTTACAATTTCCTGTCCTTGGTTTAGACACCACCTTTTCAATTCTTTGTCCAAACAACAATTTATTTTCATAAAAGAACTATTATAATTCATTCCTTAGAAGTCAGACTAAAAACTTAAAGCATCTGAATTAGGATCGAACCAGATAACGTCAAAACACTTCTAGGATACGATTATAACACCGTTCCCTAAAAACAACCAACAAATACTATTTTTTTTACTCCATAAAATATGGAGTTCTGATTTTCTCATTACATTATGGGAATACACAGGTACATGATTTCAGAATCTTGGCAAGCACATTAATTAAAAACTTATTTTTCCCTTAATTAAAACCAATTACAAGTAACCTTTAGATAATAACACTCATATACACAAAGAACAATCAAAACAGTTTTCATTGAGTACAACAGATGTGAGGGATGATAATACCTTCCATGCATAACTGACTTCCTTACCCTTTTTCTCTTCCCTTTGGTTTTATTGATATTTTCCCTTTCTCTTAAAATAAATAAAATTCAATGGCGACTCTGTTGTATTTTAAGTGTGCGATGCGCTCGGGTATTTTTCGTGGCACGACACCTATACAGGGCGTGCATGCCCGTTTTCCACTCCTAGTTATAGGTATGACACATTTGGTTAAATGAAATATATATGTCATATTTGTTTGTCATGAACTATCTTACTTTGGAGTTTCGAACATTGCAGCTTAGGTTTCATGCATGCTCTATTTTTGCTTCGTGTTTGATGGTTCTGTGTAGTCCAAATTTTAAAATTTGGACCATTAGTATGGATAACAAAATTCAAATTTACCTGTTTTCTATCTTTTGGTTTGGTTTGACAATACCTTCTTTGGTTATGACATGAATTTTCTTGTTTGATTATAGGAAAAATGGTTGACAACCAAGAAAGAAGAGACATGGTAGAATGGATAAACACACTTCCATTTGCAAGGAGAAAGCTAGACCCATGCAATTCGCAGTTGAAGAAACTTCATTTGATGGTGACACATCATCTTCCTGTGTTCATATATTTCCTACATCATTTTCTTGGATTCATGTGTCCCTTACTGCCCCTGGTGTTATCATCCTAGTGATTTTTCTAGAGGCCCATCATACATTTCATTGTTATTTGTGTATCCAGACCATGATATTATGCATGTGTGGGAGGGAGAGGTAGCATAAATCTTTAATTACTTTTTTAAAACATTTGTGTTATAATATTTGAACTGTCTAACGATGATGTATTTATTTTTTGCAGTATTATGATATGTTAAAATGTATCAACCATGATAGGGTGGTTGCAAAGTTAGCAAATCCTGATGAACCATGGTTTCAGGATGTCTTCCATATATCTAGGTTGTACGATTTATGCAGGACTGGATATGGTTATATTAACCATGGTTTATTGTCTGTTTTTGTAGAGAGATGACACACAAAGGCGTCGCCATTTCATCTTTTGATCGGTGATATGCTTATCACACTTAATAATGTATCATGCCTCATATATATTCTAATCATGAGAAAATTATTGAACTACTTCAAAACCAATGGACCTAAGTTACTGGACATGACAAAGACTTAGTCGGGAGCTGACCCGAGAAAAGCCTAATATGAGATAGATGACACTAGAGGACTTCATGCTATATATTCATTTCCAGTGGATATGTATAAAACCCATTTGGCCGCACCTATTGATGTTGGTGGTAATGATGCATGAGTGTTATATCATAGAGCAATTGCATTCAGGTCATATCTCGTGGTTTTGGTTGATACATCCATATTTATGGAAAAAGTGTGACATTTCTCAATGTTATCTACCTTAGATACTTCAATGACTTGGGGAGGATTCATGAGTACAACTAGGGGGTTTCTTGTTTTGGTGTACCTTCACTATATGGAATATGAAACAGTTGATAGGAAACAACTGTCTATTTGCAATATTTTTTTTGTACCATTAATGGTATTAATTTTATAATGCTTGTGCTACATTGTTACCAATATTTCATCAGAAACATTTTCAGGCATGGATCCACCATTATCTTCCACATCTCTCTTGATGAGCATATGTGGAAGACTACTAAGAGGAATTGCCACATGTGTGCTCGATCATTCTGCTCAGAGGGAATCAGATGACTGAGTAGTTCCGGACCCTTGGAGGTGATATTTTTCTTCTTTGAATGGATAGTATATGGGTCTCGACTTATATACCCACTTTTTAAATTTGTAACAATAACATTTATCTCTTATTTTTGTGCTAGATCTCCAACACTTATATAAATCTTTTTCTAAAATATCTTTCACAATGTCCATAACATACACTCACACATTATGATTTAGAACTCACAACACACATTTTCTCTCAACTTTAAAAAAGGATTTTGAATCTTATTTTGAGTTTTGAAACCGAAAATATCTTCATCTTCAACCTATTGCATCATCCATTGTCGTTTGGATTAAGTTCTCATCTTAAGGTGTGAGATCTATGAGGAGGATCAATTTTTTGGTTAACGTTTTGTGAAGATTTCTTTGGGATTTCGGGGGTTGGTCTGTGTATGTGATTGTGGTTGGGATCGACAAATCCAACGAAAAAAGAAATATGTTCTTCTCTCTAGGATTACTTTGGTAGAGCTGTGTGGAAACCTACAAACAAAGTTGGAGTTTTTCTCATCTTCAGACACTTCAATGCTTAAAGAAATGGTGAAGATGAGTAAAGATCATTGTAGAATGAAAGCTTAGAGGAAGATTCTTAAATATGGAAGATTTAAGTCAAACTCGAGTATAGTTTTCGCAAGAGCTCAATGTTAGAAGTTGTGTATAGTTAAAGCGAATACATATCAAAGATCTTTATTTTCAGCATTTTTTGAATTGTAATTGTACTAAATAACTTTGTGTAAATTTGTCAAAATCATAATGAATAACAACAAACTTCAATGGACAACCATTGGAGAGTGGAATAGACATAGAGATGATGAATTATCAAACCACTATACATCTGACATGATATTCTCTCTCTCTCTCTCTCTCTCTCTCTCTCTCTCTCTCTCTCTCTCTCTCTCTCTCTCTCTCTCTCTCTCTCTCTCTCTCGTGTTTAAGTTTAATATTTTCTTAGAATTACATGATTGCATGTTTAAGTTTAATGTTTTCTTAGAATCGCATGATATTAGGGCTTATCGTATTGATAACGATTTTGTAAATAAGTTTTAGGTTTTGTTAGATTGAGATATTGAAGCATTCTTGTTGTTGATTAAATCAGAGGAATTGTAATGTTTGATTTCTTACCGAATTGATGAGATTCGCTTTATACACCTTGTGTAAATCGATTTTGATTCAATCTATATATTGTTTGTATTGCCATTATCTCATTTATCATATATTTTGTATCTTTGATTAAGTTGTGTAATCAGTTATGTCCAAAAAGCATATGAAATTTTGTAGGTAGATAGTCTGCACACAAAACTAGTTTCAAACTCTTATTTTCAAAATCAAATTTACAAATTGGTCTAATAAGACACCCTCCCCCCTCTTTCATTTATCATATACTTTGTATCTTTGATTAAGTGTGCAATCGGTTTTGTCCATAAAGCAGATAAATATCTTATGTCGTGCAAAACTAATTTCCAACTCTTATTTTCAAAATCAATTTTAAAAATCTGTCTATTTTTTAAGAATTTTTATTTTTATTTTTTTAATAAAGGAAATTTATTGAATAAAAAAACAAAAAGGATGAGGGAACGTAAAACTTAACCCATAAAAAACTAGCAAAAACGATAGTTAGACATGTCCAACTTATCTCTTAAAAAAATTTAAAAGTAAAACTAAAAAGTGAATCTCAGCAAGTGTCATAATCAACAAAAAAAATCATTGGCTAATCTATCAGCACATGCATTTTCCTCTCGAAAAATGTGAGATATTTTGAATTTAAAAGAGTGTATAATGTGTAAGTATTATTCCATATAATTAAAATATGTCAATGGGCAATATTCAAATTAGAAAATGCACGAATGACTAATATTGAGTAAGTTCCAAGCCAAAGATTTCTCCAATTCTTCTTGTTAGCATATTCTATAACAATCATGATTCCATGCAATTTAGCTTGAAATAAGGTACAAACTACAATATTAGTTAAGAAAGCTCTCATAAATGTTCCTAAATTATTTTTAAATATGTCATCACAAGTTAATATTCCAGGATTTTCTCTTGAAGTTCTATCTGTGTTGCACTTAATTCAATTATAACTAGGAAAACACCAATTAACTTTTATGATTCTAGATGCGGGAGGAGGTCGGAATTTGATGTTAAATTATTGACTTAAATATTCCTTTGGTCCCTTTAAGTTAGCGTGTTTTTGAATTTGGTCCATAAATCTTTTTTTTTGTCAGAGTTCATATATCTCACTTTCTTGATTAAGTTAGTCCCTGACGTTAGAAGTCTGTTTAAAAAACGCTGAGATGTTTAAAGTTGCTGACGTGGAAATGAATTGACATGTTATTTTGTTTAATGAATTACACACATGGCCATGAAAATTATCCCACCAAAAATCCACTAAGTTCAGAATTTGACTTTTACTTTTAGTCCCTGTAAATTAGGGTTTTGTCTATTGGGAGAAAATAGAAAATGTGACGTTGTGGGAGGGAGGCGACGAACAAAGGCGGTGAGAAGCTTTATTGCATGACCAACTAAAGTAACTTTATCAGATTCCAGTGCAAATCAGTAAGTGATGAATTTCAATTTGATTTTTCATTACGGGGGTATGTTTTTAAGGGATTGTTTAGTATATTACACTAGAGGACATGAGCATGAAGTCGAAATTGATCCGGACAGGTGGAGCTTATTTGAAGCAACTAGTATTGTGAAAGAGATAACCGATATTGAACATTCAGAATATTGGTTACGGTGGTATAACAATGATGCTTACAGGTATAGTAGAATGGTCAGTGATAGTGATGCTGAAAAGGTATATCAATATGCCATGGAAATGAAAAGTATAATGCAAGTATATGTTGAGCATAAAGGTAATGTTCAAGAAGTTGAAGTCAGTGATGTTCAAGAAGATGAAGTAGGTGATGTTCAAGAAGATGATGTAGGTGATGCTCAAGAAGATGAAGTGGGTGATGTTAATACATATGATGTCAGTGATGTTCAAGAAGATTAAAAAGAGGATAGTGGTAGTAGTGAGGATATTGACTTTGAAGTTGATGGTTTATCATTTGATGATAGTGAGGATGAGAGAGCTCTTGGGTTGGATGATTTCTTTGAAGACCAGGGCATAACTAGTGAAGTAAAGGTTGCAGCAAAGAAGCATAAGCTCACTTTAAAGAAAGTTACAATTGTTGTTGATAATGCAGGTTCATCTAGGGGAGTTGATAACGAGATGAACATCAATTATGCTAGTGAAGAGCTTGGCAGCAGTGACCCTAATGCTTCTGATGAAGAGAATGATCCATAATATACAAGGTTTAAGATGGAGAATTTGGACAAAAATTACAAGTTCAAAGTAGTATTGGAATTTGTATCACTTGAAGATTTCAAAGAAGCCACTACTGAATGGTCAGTGCTTAATGGGAGAAATGAAGTACGTGAAAAATGACAAAGTTAGAGTAAGGGTAATTTGCAAGGGCATATGTGGATTTTTGGCACTAGTAAGTAAAGTTGGGAAAAGCACACGTATAGGATGAAGAGATGGGTTAGAACTCACACGTGCGGTAGGGTGTCGAATAATAGTTTAGCCAATTCCTAGTGGGTAGCTAAAACTGTGGCGACTAAAATGTCATCTTCTAGTGGTGTTAAGATTAAGGCTATTGTTTCTGAGATTAAGAGTAACTTTTCTGTTGGCATAACAATGAGCAGGGCATGGAAGGCAAAACAAATTGCAAAAGCATTGATTGAAGGTGATGATGTGAAATAATACAATCTTTTGTGGAGATACTCTGTAGATTTAAGGAGAGTCAATTATGGGAACACTTGTAAAATTAATGTGGTAAGGGTTAGAGCAACAATATAACCAACGTATGGTTGTTTTTACTTTTGCTTTGATGGGCTTAAGAATGGATTCACAACATCCTGCAGGCCATTCATTAGAGTTGATGGATGTCATCTAAAGACTAAGTATAGAGGGACTCTTATTATTGTTGTTGGTAGAGATCCAAATGAATAATATTATCCATTAGCTTTTAGTGTATGTGAAATTGAGACAAAGGAGTCATAAAGGTAGTTTCTTACTTTACTTTTGGAGGACACTGGTCAAGATAAAAGACGGGCTTCCATTTCTGATCAACAAAAGGTACTTTCACATACATTTCACTTCAGTAAACCTTTTGGATCTCATCCCTTAGTATGTTTTGAATTTTTTGGTTTCATCCCTAAATGTATTTTGAATTTTTTGAATTTCATACCTAATTTCCATTAGGTTATTTGTCATTGATATCTGTTTTTTTTGTTTATTTGAAATTGGTTTGTAGGTTTTGATCCATGTGTTTGAAGAAATGTTTGAGAGGGTAGAGCATATATTTTATCTTAGGAATTTATATGCCAATTTCAAAAAGAAGTTTGGTGGAGGAACTAAGACCATAGACTTGCTGATGGCAGTTGCAAAGGCCACATATATCCAAGGCTGGGATGTTAAGATGAAAGGAGGTTAATATGAAAGCTTGGGAATGGATGTCAAACGTACCTACCAAATAATGGTGTAAGTATGCTTTTACTTTTTATCCCAAATGTGATGTACTTATGAATAATGTATCTGAGGCCTTTAATGGAACTATATTAGTGGGCAGAGATAAACCAATACTAACTATGTGTGAATGGATAAGAAACTACCTCATGAATAAGAATGCTAGATTAAGAGAAAAGGTTGATATATGGAAACATAAGATAATGCCTAGAACTAGACCTAAGTTGGATAAGGATGTAGAACATACAGGGAATTGGATTCCAAACTGCTCTGGTGAATTAGTAGGCATCCCTTATAGAAACACAATGTCTACTTTAGGTTTTAGGAACCAATGCTATGAAAATTATATGGATGATTATTATTCCAAGTAGACTTATGTGAGGTGTTATGGTTATAATATAAGTCATATTAATAGACAAGATACGTGGTCAGAGGTTGACATGGAAGAAATGTTACCTCCATCATATAAAAGAGGACCTAGAAGGCCAAAGAAATTAAGGAGAGAACCTGAAGAAGATCATAATAAGGGAAGGACACAAACAAGTTATTGTTGCATAAGATATGGTATACATGGGCATAATGCAAGAAGTTATACAAGTCAAGTGGTTGACCCTAGAGCTCAAAAAAGGAAGGTATTGAACATGTCCATACTTTGAATATGTTATTAATGACACTGATACTTTACTAATGTTGTGAATTTTATGTCCAGAGAAAGCCAAAGAAAACTGCAACAAGTAATACAACCCAACCATCCGGTAATACAACCCAAGAACAAAGTCAAGCACAAGCTCAACCTACTAAGGATGGAGCTACAACCTAGGCATAACCAGTGATAAATGAACCTCAAACTGAAATTGACCCTAAGTTTGAAATGCTTATTGCAAATCTTGCAGCAACATTTGAGGCAATTCAGACTCAAACAAACCTTGATGAAACTGTTACAACACCTCAGAGTGTACATGTTACATAAGCTCAGAATGCACATGTTGCATCAACTCATAGTGCACCTGTTAAATATATACAAACGGACTCTAGTATAACACTTTATGCACCAAACTATATATATTGTCTCCACTTGCTCTAACAATTGATGAAGTACCTGCTACACATGTTCCTACTACTCCCAGAGTTTTAAAATCAGTTGAGTTTATTAAATCATTTGATAATGAATTGAGTCTATGGATGTGTTGTACCTGTTGCATCTCTAATATTCTCTTTTTTTTTTGTAGAATAAGAAGAAGCCAATCAAACTAAAAGTTTTAAGGAAATTGGAGTTAAGAAGAAGTGATAGAACAAGGGTCCTTAAATGCAAAAAACTCAAAGGAGAAGTAAGTGGTCCATCACAACCTATGGATGTGTAAAAATTAAGAATTTTATTATGGTTCTGTCATGGTGTATTTTGTTATGTTTATGTCATGGTGTATTTTATTATAGTTTGATACAGTGCTTAATGGTGTGTATTTGTTGTATTTTGAGACAAATTTGTATGTTTATTGGCTTTATGTTATTTTAAGACACGAACCATCGTTATATTATCTATATGCCTAAATGTACTATAGTATTATGCAAACAAATCACAAACATACATGGATGACATACAAATAAATTAGTATGAAACAAAGATGAATACAAACAAATCATTATGAAACAGGGATGAAAACCAAAATGCCACAAACATAGAGGGACATACATAATTAATTTCAAAGGTTCTTATTCATTCAATACTAAACATTACATGGATGACATTAGACAATTATCCCTTTTCTAGGGACTAAAACAAAAATAAACAAAATACAGACATTATGAACATCATTCTCACTACCATGTCTGGTAAGCAAAGAATAGACACCAAGATACATTCAACAAAAGCTTAAACGAATTGAACTTCTTCATTTTATTTTCCAACTTAAATTCCATCTTCTCTTTTTTCTTGGCTTCAAGGTCTTTAATGATGCAACCTAATTCCTACACTACCTCTATACAGGTGCGACCGACTAAATCTTTGGATTCATTTGATGTATTGCATTCTAGTTCATCATCCCATATGAATAGCTTGCAACTTGGCACACCCGAATTTGAACATTTCCATAATCGTCATTTAGGATTTTCAATTGAATTTGAGATGAACATTCTCATTGCTCTATTGCAACCACAAACTGGGTTTAGTAACTCAAAGCAATTACCTACTAATGATGTTGTCATGGATGCATGTACAACGACCTTAACACTAATGCAATCCGAAGAGGAAGAATTTGTAGAATATGATTTAAAGAGAGGAGGAAGATGAAGAATTTACAGAATACGTTTTTGGATTTAGTCCTCCCTTTTAACCCTCATCCACTAAGTATTCCACATGTGTAATTTATAAGACAAAATAACATATAAATTCATTTTCACGTCAGCACCGTTAGACATCTTAACATTTTTTAACAGACTTCTAACGGTAGGGACTAACTCAATCAAGAAAGTGAGATATAAGGACTCTGACAAAAAAAAAAGATTTATGGACCAAATTTAAAAACACGATAACTTACCGCGACTAATATGTCATTTAAGCCTCAATTATTTGATAATTATAAACTAGTGAATTAAGGAGTATTGTGCCCCTTGAATAAAGTAGATGTCATATAAACTAATTATTTAACATGAAGAATGCCTCTTTCAAAGATAATGTTATTATTTTGAAATTTTAATATCATTTATTGTATGTCAAATTTTTCAAAAAACTATCATGATAAAAATCATGAACAAATTCTAAATTTGAGAACTCAAATTTCTACTAATAAATTTATATAAATTTGCGTAACTAATTCTATCAATATTCATGATAATTTAAGATTGATAAAAAGAAGTTGAAATTGAGCAAAATATGATGAACTATATTTTATCACTTATTTTTATTTTTACGCCCTCAAATTTAGATGAAATAGTAATTTTGTTTTATTCCATCATAAACTATGCAACAATGAAATTGAATAATTATTCTGCTCCATTTGTTGAAAAATATTCAAATATAACCTTAAACTTTATTATACTTCCTATTTTTAATATGTTCCTTTAGTTCATTTTTGTCGTTGTCTTGATTAATGGTGTTGACTTAATTGACATTATCATTTGTCTTTTTGAAGACTCGAGCATTTCATATATAGTTTTTTTTATTTATAATTATTTTAAAATTTGATATACATGATTGGACTTAAATCTTCTAATATAAATTTTATACCAACAATGAGCACAGAAAGGTTTGGAAAAGATGTAGACTTTAGGTCAATGATATCATATGTGAGGACCTGAAAAGCAATCAAACATCTAGCATTTAGTGCTTGACACTTGACGGATCATATCACATTTCACACGTGTCTGTACTTATCTCAACAACAAATACGAAGGAAAATGATCTTTTCACTTCCTCTGGACCATAAAAAGTTTAGATTATCTCAAGAGTTTTGAAATATATCTCCGGCAGCATATATTTAAACTATTTTTTAGATTAAATTGAAAAGACATCCCATTATGTCAAACATTAATTTGGATATGTATCTTCGCATACGGAAAAGTTGTGCGAATATGCATCTTCGTAAACACTTTTTATTTAAAAATTAGTGGATGATCTGAAGATGCATCTTCAAACGTTTTTGTTTCATGTCCTGCACTAGACTATCTTTCCCACTTCTTTCTTGTTTATTTTTTGCAAAAAAAAATTCTTTTCTTTCTCCAAGTTTTTGAGCTCTCTATCTCATTCAAACTTCTCTTTGTAGAAAACTTCTATCATTGGAGCTCTAACTTCTCCTTTCCAGCATCTCATAACTCATACATTCAATTTGATTTGGTAAGTTTTTAAAAATTCTATCTCTTTTTATGTTTTGATTTGTGATTAGTTGTTTAAGTTACATTAGTTGTTTTAGGTACATTAAATACTAGCGTAAACAATTTTTGTAGGCTAGAAGAACATGCATTGAGGTTTTTTGGATTGTAAGGGCATAAATGGCGTATCTCCCATGGATGAGACAATCATAGGTTTGTCCGAAAATGCATCTCTGGATTGGGTATGCATCATTTTTGGAGATACATTTCTAGATTGGACTCAGAAAAAAATTGGTTGATTTTGTGGAATTTGTGAATTTGTCCTGACATGTTATTTATATATGTCTCTATTTCTAACGCATGTGCAATGGCTAAAAACAACACTGACCAAATTAGGCTCAGACGTGTGTCCCAAACTATGTCGGTACAACATGAGAGGGCTGCAATGATGACCACGAGGCCACAAGTTGCTAATAACTCGTTTGGCATTGCATCTACTTCGCAACCCCGAGGCTCCCATGCGTCTAATTCTCGTAGTCGACTCTCTCAGGCATATGATGCAGTCGTTCCTGAAGTTACTGAATCCCCTGAAGAGTAGACGGAAGCCATTGTCGAAGCTCCTTTAGAGAGTTACCCAGGAGGCCCATTTGACACCTCCTTATTTCATCTATATATCGACCATGTTGTTAGACATGGATGGAAAGGGGAAGTATATTTATTTTCTTTTGAAATTCATATGTTTTCAACTAATTAAATCGATGATGATGGTGATATTTTCTTTTGACATAAGCGTTATTGTTTGAAATCGGTAAAGCACAAAGTAAGATATTGGAGCTAACACAACCCACTAATGCTTGGTTATTTGATGTTATCCGTTATTTCGGTCTTGCTGATTTGTGTTCTTCTGCTTACATAACCATAAACCATGACATGCATGCGACTTTTGCTGAGAGGTGATATTCAGAGACGTCATCTTTTCACCTTCCTATAGGCGAAATAACCATCACCTTGGATGACATCTCTTGCCTCATGCATCTTTCTTTTAGGGAGGGATTACTAAACCATGAGAGGATGAGGCGAGAGGAAGTTATAGATATGATGGTCACTCATTTGGGTGTTGATCTTGGCAAGGTAGCCAAGGAGGAAGCTGACACTAGAGGTGCCCATGCTAGTTTTTTTTTGGAAAAGCTTTATAAAAACCATTTGTAAGGATCTTGGATGCCGAATGTTATGATGTGCAAGTTTAGTACCATCGGGAATGTCCTACGGATGTTCCGTAACGACATGATGTTCCTTTAGAAATCGTCGACTCTGGTGACCATTTCCCGAGGACTCAGTCGAGGCCTCTCCTCCGAGACGTGATTATGTTAGCTCTGGTGGGCGCATTCTCGCTGATCAATCCGAGGACCCCGAGACTGGGAACTTGCTTTAGGATGTCCTGTTGAGGGGAGTCAGTGGAGGTCTTTTATCCCGTAATAATGCCAAACCTTCAGTGGTAAACGTATTATTCGCGACTGAAGGGCTGAAGTTGACGAACTTCTGTTCTTAGAACCTACCAGTGAGGGGCGGGCTAAATTCAGGAAACCTTAACCTCCAACCAACCCGGTTTTCTGGAGCAGAGCTTTGATCTTGTATTATATTCCTCAGTGGTTTTCTCTTCAGACAGTGTAACCCGACAGATGTTCAAGCAGATACAGCAATCCTGATTGACATACCACTGCACTGCATTCACATCATCACATCATTTGCATTCATATCATTTAACACATGTTTATCCCTTTCAAGGGAGTTTACATCTTCTTCTTGATTCCAGTCGGAGTTTTTCTGGTTCTCTTAAGATGGATATTGGCAGAAAGAGACTTGTCGCCTACAAGTTTCCGGTGGTCTGTCTGGAGCTCATCCAACAGTTGATGCAGTTAATGGATTCTGGTTCTCTAGAAGGATTCCGAGAGGATTACGGTCTGATTCTAAGTTTCGTCACGGTTCTTTCCAAAGATCAACATGACGCCCTATTCACACTGCTACAGTTCTATGACCCTCCATTGAGGTGTTTCACATTCCCGGATTATATCTTGGTCCCTACTCTGGAGGAGATTGCCAGTTTTCTCAGAGTTCCAGCAGAGTCACCAGCTGTCGCAACCTGAAAAATACGGTGCGCGAAAAAAACAACCGGCGAAAGAAAAAGACAAAAGAGTCGCCACCGTGTGTCATTCATCCCAAAGGAGGGAAAGGAAACGCTCGAAGTAAACCTGAAAAAGGAAAGGACAAGACGGGGTCTCGCAACCAAATCTTGGGTTCGGGAGTCGGTTATGCGAAGGGAATGTATTAGCACCCCTACGCATCCATAGTACTCTACGGGATCCACTTTTGTGGTTTTTGTCTAAAGGATATGGGTTTACCTAATGTGTTTATTTACTAAAAAGGTTAAGAGAAATGACTCGCGCGGATGTCGCATCCACTGCATACGTATCTCATCTGAATATGAGAATCAGAGTCTTCGTAGCTCGGCTGACCTATGGGTTGGGGGATGTGTGCTCGCTAAGACATCGCGTCTTATGCCTACGTATCTCATCTGGAATGAGAATCAGAGCAAGCCGTAGTTCGGCTAACTACGGGGTTATGGATTGGGTTTTGGACGAACGACGTCACTACGCAATCTACCGGATGCTCGACCTTTGGAGACTTACTCGCATGTAGTAGAAGGAGTAAACGTGTTGCTTTGGGTTTTAGGGTTTGGGATGCTCGAGGGAAAACAAGCAGTCCTTGACGAAGGAACCGCGCTATATGTGGGGATATGAATACAAAACACAAAACATGTATCTCAAAGTAAAATGCCACCAAGGGGCTCAAACATTGCCTCCTATCGAGGTCTTCCAGCTAAGAAAGCGATAAAGTACGAGAAAAGGAAAAAGTTACCACACGGATAAAGATCCGAAGTTACAGCAATTAAAGGAATGAGAAACCCAGGGATCCTTCCAAGCTAAACACCATCAAAGAAAGTGAGTCAGTACAGGTAATCGGAATGAAACCTCCAGGGGGTATCCCACAAATAAAGTGGAAAACCACGCAAGTTATCCTTGCAAAAGTCATGTGAGCCCTCACAAAAACTCAACAAAAGGGTTAGTGAAACACGATAAGCATTTTTTTCATGGATAACAGTATGGTTTCAGGAACCTCAAACCCTGTGGCATACACTTCAGAAATTAAACGATTAAGCATTCAAGGCATTATTCACATATTCATACACAAATATAAACCCGTGGGCAAAACCTGATGTTACCTCATACATTCATAGCATTCAAATTCAAGACATAAAGTAATATGAACAAAGGCATACCTGATGAGAGAGATTGATTAAGATTGAATGGTACGACCGGATCTGCAAAGTAATACTAGGGTTTGTGTGAGGCGGAGTGAACTTCTCAGTTGAGTTCCCTTCAGGGTTTGGAGGCTGCTCTGAGTTCTCTGTCAGGTTTCTCTCCAGGTTTTGTCCAGGGTTTTGTTTCAAGGAAACCCAGAGTATTTTGCTTCTCTTTCTTTTTCTCTCCAGTGAATCTCCCAGTATAACTCCAAGTGTGTTTTCCTCTACTGAAACTTCAGTATTTATAGACTGATTTTCGTGGATAGTGGGCTCAAATGAGGGAGACCCAAGTCCAAAAATTTGTTATATTTTTTTTATTTATTTAATTAATTTTATTTATTTATTTATTTTTAACTCTTTTTTTTTCGTTTTTTTTTTTCCATTTTTTTTCCAGGAAAAATAAAGGGTAAATTTTGGGGTATTACAGCTGTTCTTGGTTGACACGTCCATTTTTATGGACAAAAGTGTTACCTGTGTCGATGTGGCCTACCTCTAATACTTTATCGACTTGATTGTGATTCACAAGTACAAATGAAAGAACGCTTGTTTGGTCTATAATGTTTGTTTAATGAGATTTAATTTAGTGTTTTGAAAGGATTGTATGAATATTTCAAAAATATAAATAAGTAATTAAAATAATTAAAAAGAGTGTAATAATATAAAAAATTAAGAAAATTAATTTAAAGAAATCAATTAAATCTAATAAATATGAATGCTCTATGAGTATTTTTAGTTTTTCATTAGACTAAGAGAGCAATGTTTAGAGTGGAAAAATCAATTAAAATAACATTAATTTCGTTAACCAGACCAATTAGATAGGTTGGTCTGAAATATCGCCTATGATATAATACTGACACAAAGCAACTACGCTTAAACCTAAAGGCTGGGATCATTTAGTTGCTTCCAAACAAAGGGAATCAATAAATCCAAAAAATTAATTCAACTTGTGCACCTTTTCCCTTTCTTCTTTCTAAAGTCTATCGCTTGCAGGAAAAAGTTTATCGGCCTTTTAATTGTTGCAGATTCTAAGAATCTCAAAATGTCCATTTCAAAACGTACATTAGGACCATAACAAAACCATGTGATTAGGCATGGCAACGGGGAGGGTCGGGAACAGTTTTTACCTCCCCAAATCCAAACCCAAACCCCCAAACAATCCACATTCCCCGCCCCAAACCCAAACGGGGATGGAGAATCAAAACCCAAACCCGTCTCAAACGGGTTCGGGTATCCTCGTCCCGCCACCATTCATTTAGTGAAATCAATTTTTTAAATAGAAATATTTAGTTTTCCAAAATAAAATTACATTACAAATAATAAAATAAAACAATTTAAAAAAATTTCATACATACATTTCAAATATTTTAAATAATAAATTCAAATTAAAATATCAAAACATTGACCATATATTTAATACTCTAAATATTCAAAAATAAATAATAATGTACATAATGAAATAAATGGGGCGGGTTCGGGGTGGGTACTAGTGTCCCCATTACCCAACCCATCCCCATATTTTAAAATCGGGGAAAACCCAAACCCAAACCCAAACCCAGTCAAAGCGGGTTTTCCCCGTCAACTTCAGGGCGGGTTCGGGTTGGTACCCGCGGGTATGGGTTATGTTGCCATGCCTATATGTGACGAATACACATGAATATTACTTTTTTTTTTTTATCATTTTACTATTTTTTATTTTTAACATATAAAAAGTATTAAAATTTTAAGGGGCAACTTACCAATAGATAGGAGATAAGAAATTTTAATAGAGGTCAGCCAGAGATATTTTGAAGGCAATATTATATTATAGGTTCTTTAAATTATTTTATTGCAATAGATTGATCTTTGATTTTTCTTAAATAATTTAATCATTTATAGTGATTTTTATATATATTTTTTAATATTTTAAACATTTAAACTTAAGAATCAACTAATTACATAAAAATAATAATTTAAAGGATCTCTTGTATAGTTTTGTCTATTTTAAAAATAATTTGTCTTTTTATTTTTAAAATCTTATAATATTATGTTAAATAAAAAATAATAATTTTCAATATAATTTACAAAAAATAATGTTGTCCATTCATAAACAACACAAATAATCAAATATAATGATAAGAAAAAATAAATACAAAATATTTAATATTTTAAATATTTTAAATTATATAAAATAAATGTAAAAATTAAAAAAAAAAAATTAACGTGTAAAACAATTGGCAACAAGAGTAAACATAAAAATTAAAAGAAAAAAATTAACGTACCAAAGATGACGAGACGGAAACAAACTCATAATTTTGACTTAAAAAATCTAAGCTTTTAATATTAAATTGTTATAAAAATAGTGAAAGTGATTTTACAATATAATAAATTAGGTTAACATAGCTCCTCTCCATCCATCCATTTATATCAATCGTACATGACGATGGAAAAGTTTGGGAAATAAGATTTAAATTTTCTTTTAAAAATGATTTTTGAAAAATATTTTAAATAAAATGATAAATAAAAACTTATCATTAATATATTTTTAAACTATTAAAATAAGAGTTTAATTGAAATACACTGACAGTGTAAAAAGATTTTACACCGTCAGTTAATCATAGACGTCGGATATTAAAAAAAGTTTGACTTTTATTTTAAAAATCTATAAAATAATACAAATGGATGATGATGATAAGTCGACGGTGTAAAACGTTTTACACTGACAAGGTATAATAATTAATCTCTTAAAATAACATCAATTATAACAAAATTTATCTAAATCATTTAAACTCTTTCTTCAACATAATTTTTAAGCTTTTCTAAATTAAGGACTTGTTGGCTCAAATTCATATATTTATAAAGTATTAAGTGTTTATGATTATTTTTTACCAAATTAATTGTCACTACAAATCGAACAAATAATATCAACTAAAGAGTTAATTCAAATTTAGAGTAAATTTTTATGGTGACGGCTAGCTCAGAAGAATATCATACATTGGATTAGTCGGAAGAAAATTTGTTTGCCTAAAGAGAAGGTGGATTAGGCATACAAAATATTGAGTTTTACAATATCTCCCTTCTTATGAAGTGGAAGTGGAGAACTCTGAATGATAGAGGGAGGAATCGAGATCCGATTTGGTGGAGAGACCTCTCAAACTTGGGTTGTGATGATGACTTGAATAAGGACTACTTTAGAGATAATTTGAGGTGTTCGCTTGAACAGTAGTGTTGAAGACATATGATATTAGGATGATGATTGTTGGTCGTGGAATCTTCACTTAAATGAGTTGTAATTAGATAACAACTCAGTCTGTTTGGAGGAGGAATTGCGGATTAAGCTGGAGTCGATTGAGCCTGATCATTTCTTGCAAGATAAATTTAAGTGGATTCCGAAATCGTCTTTTAAGTTTTCAGTTTCTTCTTGTTATATTGTTTTGCAGGTGACCCATTTTATTGTTGTTGAATCAAAATTGACACAACCCTTGATATTCTTTGGATAACGAAAATCCCATCTAAGTTTCTTATTTTTGCGTGGAGGTTGTTACTGGATAGATTACCGTTGGAGAAATTTTTGTTGATCAGAGGTATCCTTAGTATCTCTAGCGATGATATGCGTGTTCTTTATCCTTTAGAAGAGGAGAACTTGCTATACCTCTTCTTTTTTCCGATTGCAAGTTTTGTGTGGTGGAAAGTGGGATAGTGGTTGGTTGTAACCTAAATAGTCATGCTAATCACTGTGCGTCATTTCTGTTATCGTTTGGTAAGCGGCGAGCTTATGGTAAGAAGAAGGCTGAGATATTTTGGATACCAACTTGTTGGAACATTTGATTGGGGAGAAACAACTCCTTCTTCAATGGAATAAGATCTAGTGTTGATAAAGTTATCCTCTCAATTAAATTGATATTGTGGAATTGATTAATTGTTGGTAGTTTTTCTTCTAAGGCTTGTAATTGGTATAATTGGTTTATTGCAGTTGATGTCTTCTCTATGAGAGTTAGAGTATCTTTTATACTCTCTTATTAATATTAATTTCTTACTTATAAAAAATCAATTAAACTATATTGAAATTATAAAAAGTAATTAATATTATATTTAAAATTAAAATAAAAGTATTAAATTTAGGACAAATTTTTCTATAACTCTTAAATAATTAAATAATTAAATAATTGAGGAATTAATAAGAAATTAATGTCTCTTTTTATTGATTTTTATTTTTGATTGTGAATTTTTTTTTGTTACAATGTCATAATCGTTTACTAGTAGTTTATTAATCCTTGAGATTGCTATTTTCTTTTTTAATGGTGTCCCACACCTCTGAAAATTTAAAAATATTCTTCACGTGTCTGACATATAATGGGTTCGCATGGAGGTCGGGAAATTGGGGTTTGACGTTGTAATTGAAAGGTCTGATAATGGTTCAGATAGAAGATAAACATTTGTAACAATGAAATGCGAAAAAAGTGGCATGTCCCAACCAGGAATTAGGAAGTTGAAACGAGATGACACTGTATCGAAAAAATGAGAGTGTCCATTTAAATTGCACGAAAATTGTATGGCGGATGACACATGAAAATTTAATGTGATTTCTGGTATACATAATCATGCCTTGACTAACAAATTAGTTGACCATCCCATTGTATGTCGCCTTGTTCTGAAGGAGGGGGAACTTGTATCGGATATGAAATTAAATATGGTAGCGCCGAAAAACATACTAGAATATTTGAAACGGAAAAAACCTCTAAATGTTTCAAATATCTAGCAAATATACAATGTGCTTGCTCGAAACAACAAGGCGGTAAGAAGACCGAGATTTGAGATGCAACAACTATTGAAGCTTTTGAAAGATGACCACTATGTATCTAGGTATAAAGTCTGTGAGGATAAAGTCAACTTTCGATATATTTTTTTAGAGTGATCCCAATTCCATCAAATTGTTCAATACATTTTCCACCATGCTCATAATTGATTCAACATACAAAATAAACAAGTATAGACTTTCACTCCTGGAAATTGTTGGTGTTACTTTTACGAAGATGGTATGTTCAACCGGTTTTGCATTTTTGGAATCTGAAAAAGAGGATAATATTACATGGATTTTGGAAATGTGCAAGACTATGTTGAAAGACCAAGAAAACATGCCACAAGTAATAATCATCGATCGCGACACCACACTGATGAATTCTATTGCAAACAATGTTTCTTACATCGTATGCATTACTTTTTAAGTATCACATAACAAAAAATGTGAGAACTCGACTAAAACACGTGGTTGACACCAAACAAATCAAAGGCGACGGTGGAAAAATTGCCAAACCTAGTGCCACGGTGGAAAAGATAATGAATGTATGAGATGGTATAATAAATTCTTCCACAAAAGAATTATATACAAGAGGGTGTGCATGAGATATCCAGATTTTTAGAAATATGTTGAGGGCACTATTTTGGACCAGGTCAAAAAGAAGATTGTTTGTGCATGGACCGATCAGGTTAGGCAATTCGGCAATACAACAACTAACAAACTTGAATCTGTACATGCTAGACTGAAGAATTGGTTGGGAAATAATAAAAGTTATTTTTGTCGAGATTGGGACGTTGTGAACCAAATGCTCTGAAACCAACATAATGAGATATAAACATCTTTTGATAGAAGTATTATTGTGTTAGAACACCGATTCAAAGACAATATCCTTTATTCACAATTGGTTGACAACGTATCTCAGACAACATTAAATTTTATTTTTCACGAAACCAAGTGAGCAAATAAAATAGGTTTAGATAGCTGAAAGTGTGGATGTACGCTTAGGAAAATGTACGGTCTTCCATGTGCTTGTTTAATTTCAAAGAAGACGAAGCTTGAAAAACTAATAAGTATGGATGAAGTTTTCACTCACTAGAAAAGACTCCGTTTTGATGATGATGGTGTGATGAAGGATGAAAAATCAAACATATCTATCATGATCAAGTGGTAAGTGATCCAAGAGAGATTCATGAAAGATGATGACATCATGAAATTGCATATCAAAGAGCAACTGAGGAAGATTGCCTATCCAGAAACAACAAATTTGAAATCATCGTCGAAACTAGTTAAAACAAAAGATGCACCTAAAAAGGTCAAATTGACACAAAGTGAGAACTTCACGAGACAATCTCCTTCATACTTTGAACATGTTGACTCAAATTTTCCAGAATCTCCGACTCCAAAATCCCCAAAAAATGTTTTTAAGTGTGCTTGCATTAGCAAACCATCTCCTCCACCACAATTACCAAAAATCATCCACATTGAAAATATGTCACTTTTTATGCACAAATACATTGAGTGAAATGTAGATGTTGAAGGTGACGACAACAATGGTTTTTTGAGCTATTTTAGATTTGTTGGGTAAATGAGAGGAGGAGGGATGGCGGTGTATAGTGAATCATACACAAAGTTATACCATAAAAAAGAAAATTACAATGCAATTCTCAATGCTTTTGTTCCTTGTCTTAGTGGTACAACACTGTTTGACAAATGGACACACTTCTCAGAAATGAGTCATCTTATAGAAAATGCTTATGATAAGATGTGTATTGATCCGACAATATACAATTTTTTAAAAATATTTTTTCCATTTCGGAGTAGACCATCTCAAAATTCATCGGCATACATCACATGTATTAGGTGGCTTTCAAAAAACACAACATTTTATTCAAGTTTATTTGAAACCAGGATGTCCTATACTAAAGACATCACTGAAAGACATCACTGGAGTGAATCAATTTATTTATCGGTTTGTTTAATCTGATCATTATTATAAACAAATTTATTTATTTTTTAATAAATTTAACTGGTATATATATTGACTAGATACATTAATAGTCAAATATATATAAAAAAAAAATTAAATGTAATAATATCCGAATGGGGTAAAACTTTCTTTTTTACGACTTGGTGTTTCCTGCTTCACAAACCGTTTATTTATTTATATTTTATTCCTATAATCTCATAAATACGCACAGTCTCCTTCACTCAAATATTTTCCGTCACTTTCTCGCTTCCTACATACATATCACGTGTTGTTATTTCCTCTCCCCGGAAAACGCGGTGATTCAGTTACGCTGATTCCTTTCCGTTACATGCTCGCATTCGCGCCATTTGACTCCAACAACAAAAAAGAACGAAGTTTGTTGAAGCGCAAAATCTCAAAAAAGCGATTAATCAGTTTTAGCTTCGAGCGATAGAGTACGTTATTCCGTTCATCGGCGATTATGGAGATTACTGAGAAGATCAAAATCGGCGTCTGTGTGATGGAAAAGAAGGTGAAATGTAGCCCCGAGGCTCTATCTCTCCGTTTCTTCTTCTTCTTTACACTCTCTCTGTTTTTTCCCTTCAATTTTGCGGTATATAGCACCAAATCTTGAAGGTGTATGTGAATGCGTCAATGTTCTTGTACGATAATATAGTTATATTCAATCACTTATATTTCCTCAAATTATTATCGCGTTTATGTGTCTGTGTTGAGTTTACAAGATTGAAGCGAGCTAGATTCGGAGAAATGTGTTCATATACGACACGATTTTAATACATTCAATTACTTTCGTTTTTTATTTTTATTTTTTATTTTTTCAAATTATATTCGGCGAAATTTATTCATATATCTATGTTTACATGTGATTGATATTGCATTCGTCTGTGTGTGCGGTGGACGGTGACTGAAACTTTGTATACTGTGATTCAATGGCTCTGATTCTCAGGTTTTTATTTTGGACTGTGTTTTTTGCAGGTAGTTTCTGCGCCTATGGGGCAGATATTTGATAGGCTACAAGCGTTTGGTGAATTCGAGGCGAGTTGAATGTGTATTACTTTGCTTCTTCTAAGTTCTGTTTTGTTGATGTTGTGTTGATTTGGGAATTTGGATTTCGTTTGTTCATGAATCTACGTGAAACAATAGAATTTGGATTGTTTCATTTCTTTTCTTAATGCTCTGATTTATTTGATATAATAATTAAGAATTATTTTTAACTAATAAGATTTTTCCAAAAGAAACTAATACTGTTTTTATTGAGTAGATTAAGTTTATGAAATTTCATAAAATTTGATTTGATAACTATAGATATTTCTTCAAATTAACATATAATAAAACAAATGTCTATTATAAAATCACATAACTACCAATGTTTAATGTATCTAATCTACCATTTTGTATGTGTGATGATTAAAATAACATGGCAATATTCAATGGTTCTAGTGATACACACATACAGATTTGTTTTGTAAATGAAATATTCAATGGTCCCTTATAGTTGTGCATTTCGTTTTTTCAATGTATTTTTTCTTTATTTAATTCTTTTGATATTTTGTATTATCTATAGGTCATACATTTTGGAGACAAGGTGATCCTTGAAGACCCAATAGAGAGGTACTATAGTTGATTTCAATAGATTGAATCATTTTTTAACCCTACAGATTTTGAAGAACGACTGTGCTTAACTTGCTTTACAGCTCCATTTTAATTTTTTCTCGACTCATTTGTAAAGTTGCTGCTCAAAAGTTCTATGACTTTCATTATAAGCTGAAGGCTAAGAATGCTGTGATGTAATAACACGAATTATATTTGCACATGGTATTTTAAGTGTGAGCAGGATTATTTTATTTTAGTCAGCGCAGTTTCAGTAATCAGGTCATATACTTTGTTTTTTCAGCTGGCCTATATGTGATTGTTTGATTGCTTTCTATTCGTCTGGATATCCCCTCAAGAAGGCTGAGGCATATGCTGCTTTAAGGAAGTAAGCTTTTTACCAACTTTAGTTTATTTGCATGTCGCATATCTTTTCAGTAATCAGCCTATATAGGATAAGTTAATCAAAATATCTTTTTACCAGCTTTATAGTGTTTACAACACATAACTTGTTTTCTTAGTCTATGGAGAATACAAGAATCACTTCATATTCATTCAAATCATATATACAATAACTATCACCAAAACTTTTGGTGATACTCCAAGATTCTGGTATATTTCCTTAGCTCACAGCTTCACACCAATAGGATTATGCAATTATAAGTTGTTTGAGAAATACTTCTAGGCTCATGGTCAAATACACTCATGATGGTGAAGTGCTGATGAAACATGGCAATACATTTATGTCATCCTTAAGACAATAACCTTTTCAAAAACCTTTGTTCTCTTGTGTATTTGGTTAAGGAGAATGCTTATGTTTTTAAGAGCATCTCATTACTTTTACTTTAGATATGATTTTGGATACTCTCTTTTGCTTTGCTCATGGATATCTATAGGGAAGACAAAAGAGGGATGATGGAGTGGCTGTAACTCTGAGATAGGATATGAAATTGAAAATTGCTGCTTCTTGAGAATTATTAAAACTGATTGGTATTGGAGTTATAGACTTTGTATGTTTGGATGAGTTTGTGCAAATTTGGTTTTATATTATACTGATTTTGTTGAAATTGGATTTGCAGTAATATGACTTATGTTTGTAAACTTTCATTAAGTAAAGTTTTTAGTAGAACTTAGTATGAAATTTTCAACCCAACATAGAAACTACATTTTATTCACATTTTTAGATGTAGACTCAATATTACTTTATTTCAACCAATCATGTTAAAACCTTGGAAAAATTGTGTTTACCATCACAAACTACATATGGGAAGCTCAAACACTCTCCAAACATTTAATCTAACTTGGAAGAGTTTGAAACCTCTGCAGACTTTATTGATCTTGTTGAGAAAGGTAGAGAAGATGATTTTTTAGGGAGACTTAAGCAGTCTGCTAGTTAGCTAGAGGGATTTTCTTACATAATAATTTGGAGGGTACAATCATAAATGGATCATTCATATTTATTAGCAATGGGCGATCATAGTTATGGCTCAGTTGTAAGTGGAAAACACTTGGAGGAGAGTTCATTTTGATTTTTTTCTGTTTTATTTGATGTCTTTTAGACGATGATAAGGCTCACTTAATATATGTACCATCTAATTTCTTAAGATAATCTCTCTGCACTCAGTATATCCCTTTGTTACTTTTGTTGTGTTTTCACTTTGAATATTTGGATGCGAAGGTTTATAATCAATCTAAAAACTACTTATGCCTGTAATTCAGACCTTTCCTTATAAATGAACTGGAGCCCCAACACCTTCTTCATGACCGAAGGAATGTATATGAGGTAAGTGAGATACGTAATATTTTTTGTGCTTTAAATTCAATGTTAAAATCAGTTATGACAGAGCCTTTTTTTTTCCTTAAATATTTTTAATATGGTATGTGGTTGTAGCTGGTAAGTGATATAACCGTGGTTCACATTTTGCACAGATTTCCTTTTCTTCAGAGGTCTGGCTTTATATCCTGACCTTTATGTCGTTCTTCATTTGAGTTATAGGTCCATTTATCATGTGTTGTTTGTAGTGTGAAGCCAAACCAAGCCAGAGGAAAACTTCAATTTGAGTTTGGGTTTAGTTCAAGTGTTGGTCTTCGATTAACCACTTATTCTGTTTATAAGCTTTCTTGGTCTTGTACTATTCTGTTTGTCATTACTGTCCCATCATCCCCCCGCCTCCCTTGTTGTTCATATAAACATAGTGAAAATGATATTTCTGTTCATTAATGTTAACTGTGAATGTAAGAAGAATTACTCAAAATACTCTATGCTAATTATTTTAAATATTTATTTTATTGTCATATTCAATTTTTGGCTTCAAGCATCTCGAACGGTTTGGAATCCCTGTTCCAAGATATGCCCTTGTAATTAGGGAAGTCCCATACCAAGAACTTGATTACTTTATTGAGGAAGAAGATTTTGTTGAAGTGCATGGCATGCGTTTTTGGAAGCCATTTGTGGAGAAGCCTGTTGATGGTAAGCTTATTTCTTGCTGAAACTCTTTCAAAAATATTCTTGTAATCATAATCCTTTCGCCTTTCTTTTCTTCTATGGAGCACATATGTCAACACAAGATATGGAGAGTGGAAACGAAAAATATGCAGAAAATAAAACATAAATATTACTACAAAGCCAATATGGACACCAATTCGATATTCCAATTTAAGATAGCATTGACACGCAATAGCTAGAATTGAGTGTGATGTAAATACTTATTCATCATTGTGTCGTCTAAATGCAAGACCTATAAAAGGATAACATAGTTTGCATCTTTTAGTCACAAATTCCAACTCTGTTCTAATTGATTATTACATCTGGACCTTTTACATGGCTTTCAATAAGGGAAGTCAACTACATGACTGCATATCATTGCTGAATGTATCATTGAAATAAAGATAACTATGATTTTCCGTCACTGGGGGGTGCGTATAAAACCCAAGTTTTTTTGTGATATTAGATAAATGAAACATTAGAACTTGTACATTCTATGTGTTTTGGCATAACTTATTGACATTTAGTTATGAAGTGCTTCAATGAATTTTGTTACTGCAGAATAAAGTCAATTAACATTGTTTCTTTTTTGAATTAAAGTTATATTCTCCAAGATGCCCTTATCATGCAAGTATTTGGATTTGACATGCATACCCAATGATTGGAAATATATTTTCTTGGACATTGTAGTAACTGTTTTTTTGTTGTTGTGCCTTTTTGAAGCTGATAACCACAGTATAATGATATATTATCCCAGCTCAGCAGGTGGAGGTATGAAGGAACTATTTAGGAAGGTGAGCTGTAGGCTGAAAACTCACTCTCCACAAGTAGTATGTTCTAGAAGACATCCTTTTCCAACAGATTTGTTGAAAAGGTTGTGACTAGGCTGTTTTGGCTACCTTCATATTTAATAAACAGAAGGGCTGATTTTTATTAGCTTTAATCAATGTAAGGAGAATCAACTTATTATAATTTTAAGTGGATGTGTTAACTTGGTCAGAATATTTTTCTTCTTTCTCTAGTGATTGTATTGCAATAAAATCTTTAAAAAGCAAATAAACTTTGTTAACAAATCAGAACATTTATAGGCCTTCTCTTTTCATAATAACATGAGCTTTGAGATAGTTTATTGTTCAACTTGCCTTTTGATCTGGTTTCCATTATTTCAATTGAGTCATATGACTGAAATATAATTAATGGAAGTGGTCTCAGTTTTGGTGTTACATCATCGTAGGTTGGTAATAGGTCCAGTGAGTTCCATTCAGAGGTTCGAAGAGTGAGGCGTGAAGGCTCCTATATTTATGAGGAATTTATGCCAACTGGAGGGACAGATGTTAAGGTTTTGGGTTTTTAAATTTATATTATTTTATGCTCTTTTTTAATTTATTTTGCTGCCAAGTGTATTTCAAATGTTTCTGACATGTTTCTGAATACCTTCAACCTTATTAGAATGGTCTTTCTGATGTTTGACAAATGACTGTAGGTGTATACAGTCGGTCCTGAATATGCTCATGCTGAAGCAAGGAAGTCTCCTGTCGTTGATGGTGTTGTTATGAGAAATCCTAATGGGAAGGAAGTAAGTAGTATTTGAAACATCTAATGGTTGTCTTAGTTACAGATTTTAAGTGGAACACCGCCGTCGGCGTCGAAACAACCCTTTCCTGGCACATTTTCTTTCTCCTCTACAAGGATCAATTCTCAGTTGGTTCTGTTGTGACCTCTTATTAGCTTTTGTCAGCCGGTCACTTATACCATGCTCTGTGCATTGATTGCATTCATGTCTCTTCATCCCGTGCTTCTCTTTCCTTTAGGCGTGTTTTCTCTGCATGCACTTGTGGTTCAACCTGTCTCGCCTTATCCTGAGTCCCATTGCTGAAAAATTACCACAGCCACATTCAGAGTCGTCCAAAAAGCCTAACCGTGATTCCTATAGTCATCTCCATGCATTGACTGCATCCACATCCTTTCATCTCGTGCTTCTCTTTCCTTTAGGGGTGTTTCCTCTGCATGCAATTGTGGTTCAACTGGTCACGCCTTATCCTGTATGATCATTGCTTAAATGTCACCACGGCCACATTCAGAATCGTCCGACAAGCCTTTTTCTCTATAATACATCCTTGCATTGTAACAAGCTTAAACCTTAGTATGTTTTAGCTTGAGGGAGAGTATTTGAATCAATAAATCAAATTCATATATTAATTATTAGGATTAGAATCACGGATTAGAATTTGAATTAGTTAATCATATCAACTAGTATTTGTTGTGTATGTTTTAAATTTTAAATTAAAAAAAAGCATATTTGTAATCTCATTTGGCAGGTTAGGTATCCAGTGTTACTGACTCCAGCTGAGAAAGAAATGGCGAGAAAGGTTTGCATTGCATTCAGGCAAGCGGTATGCTGTTTTGAAAAATGAATTTTGTTTTATTTAATTGGAAAGTGTAGGTCCTCATTATGTTCTTCCAACGGAATCCTAGTGAAAATTTAGCATTCTACTTTTTTACTTTATAAAAATTTCAAGTCTTGGACTATGGTCCTTGAGTTAAATATTATGGTAGGTAAAATGTAGGTGGATTATATAAGTTTCCACATTAATTTATCGATTTATGGCTATTACATGTGATACTATTTTGACAATAAGGCTTGAAATGGCTTCTTCTTCATGTAAATAAAAAAAATGTAACTTATCTGTTCTTCTTGATGTCCTGCCATAATTTTTCTTGTTTCTTGCAGGTTTGTGGGTTTGATCTCTTGAGAAGTGAGGGACGCTCATATGTTTGTGATGTGAATGGATGGAGCTTTGTTAAAAACTCACACAAGTAACTCTCTGAATTAGATTTTTTGGCAGTTTGTTTTTTATTTTGGCAGCATGGTTCAAAATATGTTATTACTTATTTTCTTTTTGTTAGTCAGAATATCTCTCCCATGGGAATTATTTGAGCGGTGGATTGTATTGGGTCTTCTCTCCTTAAACTATTTTGGAAAAAAAGCTTTTGATACTTAAGAATGATAAGACGAGTGAATGATAAGCAGGCTTTTCAGAATTATCCAAGTTCTCTCTTTTTCTGTCTCATTCTCCAATTCTCAATACACTTAAAGGAAAATTTTGCTGCAAAATATATATCTTTTTAATATATATTCCCTCCATTCTCTTTTATAACCAAATTTTTACTTTTAGGTTCATTGATTAAATAATGTATTTAGACTATATATAAACTAGATACATCAATTATCCAATAAATCTAAAAGTCAAAATTTGCTAATAAAAGAGAATGGAGGGAGTATTCTTTATGATACCTAGTTTGTTTACCAACATTTCATTTGCTGAAACTCACATTATTTTCTCATGTTGCTAATAAAGGTATTATGATGATTCTGCCTGTGTGCTGCGGAAGATGTTGCTAGATGTAAAAGCTCCTCATCTTTCTTCAGCGATTCCACCTACTCTACCATGGAAAGTAAATGAGTTAGTGCCACCTTCTGAGCCACTAACTCGTCAGGGTAGTGGTATTATTGGAGAGTTTGGACAATCTGAGGAACTGCGATCTGTAATTGCTGTAATTCGACAGTATGTTCTATTTTCTTTTTTTTATTCAATTGATTAAATGTGATATTGTTTCTTATATACTCTTTTCTTTTGGCAGTGGTGATAGAACTCCTAAACAGAAGGTGAAGTTAAAGGTTACTGAGGAAAAGCTACTGAACTTAATAATGAAATATAATGGTGGCCGACCAAGATGTGAGGTAGCTCTGTTTTGTAGTATTTCATTACATTTTATTAAATTGTATATGAACTACAGATTTCTTAACCCTCTGTGGATGACCTAATGTTCTTCTGTAACAGACAAAACTTAAAACTGCTGTTCAGCTGCAAGATCTGTTAGATGCCACACGAACGTTGGTTCCTCGCACCAGGTGTTTTACCCGAATAGGCTTCAATATTGATCATGTTAGCATTATATGCAACTCACTTTCAACTTCAGACCCATGATTAAGGGTGTTCGCGGTGCGGTTTGAGTGATTTTGACGCTAAAAGTCATCCGAACCGCAAAATAAAAAAGTGTGCGGTTCGGTTGGATTTTAGAAATAAAATCAACCCAACCCAAACCAAATCAATACTGTTTGTGTTGGTTCGGTTTTTCACAATATTTTTATTGAGGCATACATACACATATAGAGAACGACATAACTTTATGTTTAGTCATTCATACCTTACCAAATAACATTAAAGCTCATCATATTTGGACAACAACTTCCCATTCAACATACAAAAATATGATTAGAATAAAATGAAATAAAAAACATAAGATAGTAACATAAAACAATAACAAAAACATTATAATGAAAAAGAAAAAGAAACACAGGAGAGAGAAGAGATTATAGAAGATGAAAAAGAAAGAAGATAAGAGATGCGAGGTTATAGAAGAAATGTGCGATAAAAATGTAATTGGAAGTGACAAAAGTAACATAAAATTGAGAAGATGAAAAAGAAAGAACATAAGCGACGAGAGATTATAGTAGAAGAGGCGAGATATACATGGCAAAGAAGATGAGAAGAATGTGCGATACTACTACGAGAGATTTGAGAAGGCTAAAACTGAAACCCTAAGTGTGAGTAAGAGAAAATTGTTCGTAATCGTAAGGCTAAGACATAATAAGTTTGAGTTTTTGGTTGGATGTAGGATAAGTGAGGTTTTGGTGTAACGTAATGCGGTTTGGTTCGGTTTGTAAAATACAAACCGTAAACCGAACTAAACCGCAGTTTTGTTAAAAGATGGTCCAAACGCATCCGAACCAAATGCGGTTTTTTGCAGTTCCGATTTGGTTTGGTTTGGTTTGCAGTTTTCTATTGGGCCAGTTCAGTTCTGAACACCCCTATCCAAGATTAATCAAATTTCATATTTTGTTAATGATCTGCTACATTTTCAAAAAATATATCTTGAGATTTCCCTTTCATTAAACAAAAACTTGGTCTGTTTATCTTTCTATTTTCACATGAATGCCTTTATTCACACTTTTAATTAGTGTGTGTGATTGTGTTGACGAGACAAGGAGGGATGGAAAGTAGAATCTACCTTTTCCCCCATGAAAGAACAATGACGTTGTAGAAGAGAAATATAAAGGAAGACAAGATATTTCCTTAAAAGAGGATAAAAAGTGGAAAATATCATAGACAATGTATTACCTTTTTTGCAATGTTTGGGTTTAAATGTATCCTCTTCTGCTTACAAGTAATACTTGCGGCCAGTTTTTTAGTCAATACAATGTATGCTAAACTGGAGTTTTGAATGGATTATGTTTGTGTTTATTTAGACCGGATCTAGAAAGTGATAATGAAGCTGAAGATGTTGAGCATGCTGAAAAGCTTCGTCAAGTCAAAGCAGTTCTTGAAGAGGTTATTTATTCTCTTGACAATATTTCTTCTGTGACACCATGAGTATGTTTTGTTGTATGAAACCGCTAGTAACTAAAATTTGAAACTAGATTTCTGTGGATCGTAGCCTATTTTCCGTCCAACTTCTCTGCATCAACTTATACGTCCCTTTACTTGGATTTATTTTTAGATGTCACAAGATAAATTTTAATTCTAAATTACCTGTCAGATACAGCTCTACTCTAAATTTTTTATGATCTATCCATCTTGGAAATTGGAATTCTGAAAGCATAAACTTTGGTGCAAATGAATAATTGTTTTCTTAATAGTATTTGTTATGTCTTATGAGTGAAAGTGATGTCTTCTTGTGCGGGATAAGGAAAACTGAAGAGAAATGTTTCTCCATGGGTTGTCTTTGTCAATCATGAAAAATGAAATTAATGATGTTTCTCTTTTAAGCATAATAAAAGATTAGTTTGTTAGTTGTGACATGCCATACCAAATATACTCTTGCGAATTCTTTTAAACCTGAATAATTGCAGTCTTGATTTATTTTTTTTTTAATCGATAAGTCTTACTTTTTGAGTTGTTTTATTTGTTTGCCTTTTCTGTTCATTATCAGGGAGGACATTTCTCTGGCATATATAGGAAGGTTCAATTAAAGCCTCTAAAGTGGGTCAAAGTGACAAAAAGCAGTGGTGAAGTTGAAGAACAACCAGTTGAAGCTCTTATGGTTCTTAAATATGGTGGTGTTCTTACACATGCTGGGAGAAAGCAGGTTCATAATGAGTCAATTAAAAGAAAAATATTTTCTACTCCATTTGAGACTTGAATTGATTGTACTGTCATTATGGTGGATAATAAGTAGTAAGTTTTCATTTCTAATTTTTCCCAGTCACGTTAATTACTTTTTCGCTTTTTTAGGCCGAAGAACTGGGAAGATATTTCAGAAATAAAATATATCCAGGTAAATCCCAAATAGCTCTTCAAGTAAATATAGATTTGGTTATTTTATGATTTCTTTAATAATTCAACTTTCAATGTTATATTTAATATATAATTAATTAATATCTAAAGTGTCTACTCTTAATTGGTAGTTTTCTCCTTTCTTAGTCTACTCTATAATTTACTTATGTTTCCTATTATACACATCTTTACATTTGTAAAATACTAGGTAAGGAGATGCGCCTGTGTATTCAAAGAAGTCTCTCATAATCCTACTGTTCTATATTATCCAAGCAAGGTGGGGTTGTGCGGTGTGTGAATGCATACTTGATGCCAATACAATAATGTTACAATGCAAAAATTGAGGGTATCGGTAATTGTGTTCTAGTCCATGTAATATTTGTTACAGTGACTAACAGGATATTGCATTATTAATTCATGAACATCTACTTGACAGTGGCCGCACCATGTATAACAAAGACAAATCTGCGTGATTAAATATTTCAGGAGAAGGTACAGGGCTTCTTCGCCTCCATAGTACATACCGCCATGATCTTAAGATTTATAGCTCTGATGAGGGTCGTGTGCAGGTATTCTCTGAGTAGCACTCATCTCTCCTCCAAATGAAAAGAAGGCTATAAGCGGTTTTAATTAGTATTTGTTATTTATTTCTTCTGTTTGATTTATGGACAATGTTGTTAACAAGCCTAGTTTGCCTTTTGGCATCATATGTTAATCATTTTTTCATAATCTGTATTTACAGATGTCTGCAGCTGGTTTTGCCAAAGGTCTTCTTGACCTAGAAGGGCAGCTTACACCAATCCTGGTTTGTGTTTTTCCTCTGAAGAAAATAGTTGATCCTTTTTTTTTTGGTCAGTGTGTTTGACTGATTTGGTTATCTTTTTTTAAAGGTTTCCCTTGTTAGCAAAGACTCCTCCATGTTGGATGGGCTTGAAAATGCAAGTACTGAAATGGAACAAGCCAAGGTTTTCAATCTCTCCGGTTTTACAGGCTTCTAGATTATAGGCATTTCAACGATTTTGAAAATGGATTATGGCTTGATTTGTTGCTCTGCATTTAAAAGATGGATAGATACTTGAAACCTTTTTCTTATCTATTAATCTATTATTTGACTACTTTATTGAATCCTAAGACCAACAAAATTGATCAGCTAATTTAAACATAAGTTTATATTAATCTTTATATGGTCCAAAGAAGGTAGATACTACTAGCTGGCTAGGCGAGAGTCAAAGTGGCATACTGGAAAATTGTCAACAATTTTGTACATGTTGATATAGTTCATTCATAAAACATTTTTCCAGTATGCCTTGTTGAACATAATACCAGATTTTGCAATTTTACCCAAAAAATTATATGATTCGTTGCTTAACATGAAAATAACTTTATATCAATTATTTTTGACATATATTTGATTGGACGAAATAATATATATAAATAATGTTGAGTTGAGAATAAAATAAAAACACTTAAAGGGATAAATCCAGAAAGTAATCAAAGTACTGAGAAAAAAGGAAAAAATTTCAATTATACAGGGCTACATGGCACACATTGTGAATGATCTTTCATTCGTCAAATATTTCTGAGGGAATGTTTGATGATAAACTTTAACACTATAATACTACACTACAAGTCTACACTTCTCTAAAGATGACAAAGTATAAAAGAAATAAAAAAAATAATAAAAAATAAGCAAAGCTTTGGAAAGGTATGTATTTAATTCTGTATACAAACAAGGGTTCTTTGTCTGAAGCAATTTACTGGTAAAGACATAAAGTAATTAAAGGGGCCAATTTGCTGGCCAAAACTGACCAGTCCAAATTACTTACAATTGGTGTGTTCTGCTCATACAATTTGTGATCATATTTTTGATAAGATTTAAGTATCAATGGAACACTGATACCTTTTATTTTACTTATTGTTCATAATGTATATTTTTAGGCGCGATTGAATGAAATCATTACCTCTAGTGCAAACACAGTTGATAGCAATGGATCACAAGAATCTCGTTGGATGGTTGATGGGGATGGAATTCCACCCAATGCATCAGAATTACTTCCTGAGTTGGTAAGTCTGTAAGTCTTGCTTAGTCTTAGTTCCTTAAACTTCTCTCACTGTAATTTGGATGGAAGGCTAATGCACATTCTGTATTAGGGAAGTTTTCTGGTTCTCTGATTTTAGACTAGAATTTTCATGTTTTTGCTTTTCAAAACTTGTTTATGCATTTAATGCTTTAAACCTGTGTTGTTAATCAGCGGTTATAGTGGCCAACATATTACGTAGTATAGCATAACATAATTTGAATAAACCACTATTTTCTGCGATTTAGGATTGACAACATTACATTAAACACGACTATTTAATAGTTTTTGTGTGGTTGGTTTTTGAGTCTGTATAAATCAAGATATTTCTTGATTGTGGCACATAGAAAAGTTTAAACTCTCGCTAGTTATAGTTTGATGTTAGTACTAAATTATTGATGTTAACTCAATTTAGATCTGAAATGTCAGACTTTGATCCAATTCAACAATACAACAATGTTTATTTTTTTAGTATATGAGAATAACTTGACTGATGTATGATCCTATGAGAAGTCATAAATGATTTAAAGGGTGAAGAACCGTTTTCCTTTACATTTTTTTTCCAAAGTAATTCTTTATCTCTAACTAAAGGGCTTGAAACACACAACTCTAATGACAAATAAAAAATAACTGCATACAATTTCAGAAGTCATCATTGAAAGCGACATTTAGGGACGACAAAGAACATGGTTTGGGCAAGATACTATAGTATCCCGTCCCCATGCCCCCAGTTTAAAAAAAAAACACCAGTGTCCGAGCCCATACCCGCGTAGGCACCAAAGTTTGTACCCGTAGTCTATGGGCACCTAATTACCCATAGTCGTACCCGTTAACTTCATTCCTAGTAAAAATAAATCAATTAATTATAATGTATCATATTATTTTAATTTTTTAACAACATTAAATATTTTTTGAAGACTATTGTTAAATTTTGAAATAAACGAACACTTGTATTAAAATGCGTAATAATGTAAGTGATATATTTTTTAAAACTGATAGACATATATTTTTATATAATAATATAAATTAAAATTGTATAAATATATATTGTGCGGATATGGGGCGGGTGGATACTAAGGTACCCGTACCCGCACTCATACTCGCTTATTTATGTAGGAAATATCCATGCTCATACCCGTACTCATTTTGCGGGTTTTTACCATACTCGTTGTGTGTATTTTTGGCGGGTACCCGGTGAGTACGTGTCGAATTGCCATTCCTAACGAAATTGTACCTCAATCCTAAAAGAAGGGAACAAGACTAGTAGGACCTAAACATCTAAATTGGCAATATCAAAGGAATAAATAGCTCTATTGTTAACTCTAATAGGGGAAAATATACTAACACTTTTACCAAGATGACATAAGGACATCAGATGTGAAAAATGATAAACCGGCAGCTGTAACTTGTACATAGATTACACAAACTTATGCATAACTTATGTATAACTTATAAACCAGAAGCTTTAACCTATGCATAACTTATCCAACAAATGTGATAAGGAGACACTGAAATAGTACATATGTTAGATGAAGGAGGTTGAAGGCAATAGAGAGCTCATGATTCAAATCTTGTTCGAATTGTTTTTCTAGTACTCTTCACTTTGAATTACAAAATAGTCAGAATTAACTGATGGAATGACCGAGAGGAAGAGGGAGAGTAATTTGACTAAATGAAATGAAATTAAACGGACAACCATGTTCAAATAAGATAAAATATCAGTAGCATATGCCTTAGATATATTGACCGGGTATTGTTGAGTTCGTATCACTAATGCAATTCACAGGGCCCCCGCCTGAACTTCATTTAGTGTCTTTGCAAGTTTAATTATCATATTTCCTTATAGTTTGAACATAAATAGGGTTGGTTTTGTCTTTAGAGAGACATGAGAGTCTTCTCAGGATAGACAATCTTTTTTTAGCAAAGTAAACAGACCATGTTGACCACTAGTTCAAGGAAATAATTTGCTATGTGTCCTATGAATCCAGGATAGTGTTTTCTCCATCAGTTATCCCTTCCAAATTTCTTGTTCTTCATTCTAGGTTTTCAATATTAACAAAAGGCTAGATTGTTCTTGTTTAAATGCAGGTAAAGCTAGCCTAGCAAAATAGCTAATTGGTAGTCTTTTATTTATTTCTCAATTTTGCCTTTACCCAGGTAAAGCTAACTAAGAAGGTCACTGAACAAGTTAGATTACTTGCACAAGATGAAGATGAGCAGCTTACAGAAAGAAGCTTATATGATATCATTCCTCCTTATGACCAAGCAAAAGCCCTTGGCAAGACAAATATTGATATTGACCGTATAGCTGCTGGATTACCTTGTGGTAGTGAGGGTTTTCTCTTGATGTATGCCCGCTGGATAAAGCTTGAAAGGGACTTGTATAATGAACGCAAGGAGTAAGCATTTTTATTGTTTGGTTTAATCTTGTCAATCTTATTTTATTTATTTTTGTTTCTGATATTAGATATTAACACTATTTGATTGGAATGCCATTAATATGAAAGAAAGGTTTGTTACATGCATGACCAAAATCAGATCCAAACTTTTAGAAACAATTTGAGAACTTAAAACTCGTTACATACTGGTAAGTTATAATATGTCATTCATTATTTTCTTATTCATAGTTGATGACATGAAGTTATTCTTAAGTCTTATAGACATGCATCTACTATTAAATTTTCCCAGCTAAAATATATAGTTTTTCTTTTCAGTTGTGTCGGCTATCTTTGTAGCATGCTAAACAACTGATAAAATGCTTTTAATAAGAATTTATTAAATTTCTGTTATTTAACTAAACATTAATAAATGTGTGTAATTTCAATTTTCAAACCACATTTTCACTTTACAATTTAATGAACTCATGAATTCCCTTGCCCTGTGCCTTATAAGTTATATATTTGTATGTGTAATGGATTAGCAGACTCACTGACATTGTGTTTCTTGCACAGACGCTTTGATATCACCCAAATTCCTGATGTTTATGATTCATGCAAGTAAGTTTCCTAAATTAACTTGTGCTTTAATGTTAATTTAGTAGTTCTAGCCAACTCTACAGTATTATGAATCATTGCAACTTTGCAAATGCAATATTCGATGTCACTACTCACTATAATACCACGTCTTTCCTTTTTTATAAGCCCCTCTATGAATTTTCAACTGCATTAGTTATTCCTTTACTAACATATCCATAATTAATTTACATCTTTGTTTACAATTTATAATAAATACTCCAATATAAATATGAATTAATTGACAGGATATTGGATTTGGGCCTTGGTCCATTAACTTACATCTTTGTTTACAATTTATAATAAATACTCCGATATAAATATGAATTAATTGACAGGATATTGGATTTGGGCCTTAGTCCAATAGAAAGGCTGGATAGAGAACTGGTTACAACTGCTTATGTTAGAAGGGAAGGGTAGTTATATAAGAACACGGATATCAAGGGAGAATACATTGGGGTTGTTCTCTGTTAGAAACCTTTTGGGTTGGGAAAAGTGAGAATCATCTATCCTTTGAGGAGCATTTGCTCTGGGAGTATAAGGATCATTTTCTTTAATAGTTACTAATTCAATAAATAATACATTTTCTATTCATCTTAATTTTGGGTTCCTATCACTAAGGCCCAAATCCAGTATCCCATCACTAATTCTTCGTCTTGAAAGTTACAGTAACTCTGTAAAAACAATACCAATTGTCAACAAACTTAATATCACAACCAACTATTTAATTCCCGTGATTTATCTAAGAGGGTGTTATAGTTAGGGACGGATGTAGTAATAGCAACCTAGTCTTGTAATAAAAGACATCTAAAATTTAAGTAGGCAACGATCTTTGAATGTGAAACTAACTCATTGTTAGTTGAGAAAAATTTACTCGTCGAGTTATTGTCAACTGAAACGCCATAAACTCTTGTCTTTTGTGTTTTATGCGCCTGATCATTGTATCAGATATGTGAAAAAGATAAACTAATCTTCATTTCTATGAGTTTGAAGAAAATATTGGAAGTTTTATTTAAGCTCTGTTGTTATTGTTTTTTTGTGTGGATAGTTAATATTGACTTACTTTTCGCAGGTATGATCTCTTGCATAATGCACATCTTAATCTTGAAGGTCTCGATGAGCTTTTCAAAGTGGCTCAGGTACATAAAAGCATGTTAGGGAAAATGTTTCTCAACTCAACATAATTGAAAGCAAAAAATATTCAACAATCAGTAAGACACATCCAATGATTGAGGAATCACCCATTACAATAAACTATTAATTGAACTAATATAAGACAAATATTGACAAGGCAACATTTGAAATCCCTTTGATATACATTTAAAATATACTTCTTGATTACTCCTTGATGCTGATGATGTCATGTTATTAAGCTGTGCGAATTTCATGCCGTGTAACATTTGGCGGCATTGCTCTTATTTTTAAATCATGTGAAACATTCTCATTTTGGGCTCTGAGGATCAATAAGATCGGTTTCTATTTGGAACATACAATTTTTCTCCATGTGCCTCACTCGAAATTTTTTAAAGATATCTACGTTTATAAAGGCCCGGTGATAGCATTCATCACAATAATAAACTTATCTGAAGCAAATTCTGAACAGTATGTTTGGGCTTAGTCTTTTAAGTCACAACTAAAAGTGTTGCCTGCACAGAAAAATAAACCTACCCACACTACTTTCCTTTGTATATTTATCAAATATGGCTGCTGGGATCAGTCGCGGTGCTTGCCTTTGTGATTAATCTGCCCCGCTATTTGCAGGCGCTTGCTGATGGTGTGATTCCAAATGAATATGGAATTAATCCGAAGCAGAAACTGAAAATTGGCTCAAAGGTAAACTTCTGTTGTAAGAAAACTCCCAAATGTCACTTAACTTTGCAAATCTGTAAACAGTTATTTTATATTTCCCTTCTGAAGCCTTGTTGCAATGGTTGGAGTTATTGTCTTGTGATTGAAGGTCTAGGGTTCAGGTCCAAGAATTAGCATCTTGCTAACACAGATTAGACGTTCAATAATAGATTTGTAATAGGTCTAAACCTTTCTTCGATGTATTAGTCACAATGTTTCTTGAATTACATTGAATTAATTGGCTTTGAATATTTAAATACAAACACCAAAAGCAAGCGAGAATTGTTTGCCAAGGATATATAAGCAAATAAATGTTGTCATTTACAACTTCCGGTAATTAGAGAAATGCCTAAAAAAAGGTACAACTTTTGCTTGTATGCGTGGTATACACATACCGTGTTGCCTCTCCTTGATTATAATATTAATGATTGATATGTTACCATCTTTAAAACCCAAATATAAGTAAGAAATAATCACCTTATGAAATAGGTATTCTTAAAATGCATGCTAGGTTAAGGAACTTCTATAACTTTATCTTTTTTTATATAAAATTTGGGAAGGGGAAATTATTATTAAAGGTGACACTAATGACAATTTTACAACTATTCCCTGCGGGAATTATTTGTCTTTAGTTTCACGCAAATAATCTTATATTGTATTAAAATTAAATGGATTGTTTCAACTATGTATTTGAAACTATGGCCACCTGCCTAACTTGTTTTTACTGTTTCAATTCAGATAGCTCGTCGGTTATTGGGAAAAATTCTAATTGATGTGAGAAACACTCGAGAGGAAGCAATTAGTGTCGCCGAGCTAAAGAATAACCAAGACAATTCATTATTATCCATGAAAAATGAAAATGAAGATACAGAGGGCAAGTCAAAAAGAATTCATGAGAATGAGGAAATACGAAAATGCAGCACTATGAGTGAGACTTCAATGGATCAGGAAGATGATGATGATAAAGAGACCAAATATCGTTTAGATCCAAAGTGATTATCATATCATCTTATATTTTTATTTTATTATGCTCTATTCTAATTTCTTCATTTTGCATCAGGTATGCAAATGTGAAGACACCTGATCGCCATGTGCGAACACGCCTATACTTCACATCAGTGAGTGCTGTATTTTGTTATAAAAACCTTGTGAACATATTTTATGCCCACAATCTTAATTAAATTGAATTTTATTTTAGAATTTGGGTCGGGCTTAATTCAACTATAAAAAATCTACTTGTAAGGTAAAAGTTGTCCAAGTTGTAGCACTACTCTAGTCAACGTGAGAATCTCAACACCTATTATACACAGGATTGGACATCTAGAGCAAGGAAAAACGCGGGTGGAATAACAAAGATCTTAGCCCAAAAATGAATTTAGAATAGACTCTAATACCTTCCTTGAGCTTAGATTGAGTCTAACTCAAACCTACAAAATTGGCTTGTAAGATAAACCCCTTGAGCTTTACGCGCACTACATAGCTCATATGAAGCGTGAAGTTTGCATGCAAGGACATTTGTAGGTGGCTTGATAACTGGTGGTTCAGTAATAGATTTCGGATAGGCTCTGAAAACATAATATAAATTAGTTTTGGGCTTAACTCAACCCCAAAGATATCTCTCAGCAAATATAGTGTGTATTGGGCCTTCCAACTTTTCCTTGTCCAAGCTTCAAGCCTAATGGAATCTGATGAAGGGGATGTTTTAGATATGTATAAAATCATTCTTTGGCTATCATCTAATGGCTTATGCGTAAAGGAAACTTGGTGTTAGACACCTGCATTGATGTAGTTTTACTTAAAGTTCTACTTCCTTTGTTAAATAGTGGCAATTAGTACACTGAATTTTCTGAAGATGTTTCATTCTTGTCTGTTATGAAATTCCATCATTGACATCCATACTCTGACGTTAAGTAGAATCTCAAGATTCCGTAGTATGAATTTGTTTGATTAAAGATATCTGGTTTACAAAACATTAGTAACAGAGCTTTTATGGCTAAACTGAAACTAGTAATAATGTGAAACCTCAACTGCGCACTTATACATGTCGATGCATCACAATAGATTGATTCATGAATTTTGTTGCATACATACTTTGTGTCTGTCGATTTTGTGGACAGGAATCAACTGCGCATTACATACTTTGTGTCTGTCGATTTTGTGGACAGGAATCACATATCCATTCTCTCATGAATGTCCTTCGATATTGCAATTTGGATGAATCTCTTCAAGGAGAAGAGAGTCTTGTTTCCCATCATGGTCTAGAGCGACTATGTCAAACAAAGGAGCTCGACTACATGAGCTACATTGTACTGAGGATGTTTGAGAATACAGAGGTGTGTCATTTCGGCTTCTAATTTCTTACTATATTACTAAGTGGTGGGCGTTTTATGAATGAATTAAGTTTTTGCATGTCCTTATTTGTTGTACGGGCTGTTTTGAGTCGTGTAATATGTTTTTATATAGGGCAATATTAATATATTAGTGGTTATGTAAGCTCTCAAGTTTGAATCTTGGAGCTCTTGGTTAGAACACCCTCAGCTCATCAACCAAGCTTTCCGCCTGGGACATTTATGTAATATGTAAATATCTAACTTTCTTGACTTTAAAATCACAGGTGGCTGCAGAAGATCCTAAAAGGTACCGTATAGAGCTGACCTTCAGCCGTGGTGCCGATTTATCCCCCTTGCAGGTAATAATATATAGTTAAATATATTTGGCCTAATAGCATAAAGGGTTCATTAGGCAGGATGATTATGTGCATTGTCTGGAGCTTTGTAAAATTAAAGCCTAAGCTGGTAGTCTCATACTCTCGTTGCTTACTTGTTGTGGCTTAAAACAAGTAGTGAAGATGCTAAAAACTTAGTATTTTTTACATGGCTTGTTCTCAATGGGTAATAATAATATCTGTTGTGTGATATTTTTGGCAGGAGAAAGATAGAGAGGCAACTTCACTGCATCAGGAGCATACACTACCTATTATGGGTCCAGAGAGGCTGCAAGAAGTAGGCTCATATCTCACGTTAGAAACTATGGAGAAGATGATTCGCCCGTTTGCCATGCCTGCAGAAGACTTTCCACCAGCAACACCTGCAGGATTTTCTGGCTATTTCACAAAAAGCATGCTTGAGCGTCTGGTAAACCTTTGGCCTTTCCATAAGCACTAGTGGAAAAATACTCTTTTTGATCTTTTCTGTTTCATTCTTTTTGCAATGAGGGGAACATCTTGATCAGCCAAAACGAGCTTTAGGCTCGTAAATTCTTTTGGAACAACTTACATTTTTTAACAACCAAAAAATATTGTTGAAAGTAGCCATTAATAATAAATTGTAAGATTTGAATATGTAAGAAATTTTGTATGGTCGTTTTATTTGGTGCTGTCGTGTATTGTTGCCCATTTGAATTCATTTAAATTCTTTAAACGGTCCCACTGAATATTTTGTATGGTGGTTTTATTTGGTGCTGTCGTGTATACTCCAAATTTAATCATATGTTTTTTTAATTCAATTAAAATGAAATGTCATTCTTCTCCAAATAGTAAGAAAGCAATACAAAGTTAGAGAAAATGTTAAACGTTCATCATACTCCGTCTTATAACAAATGAAACTATGATAAAAAAAAACGTATACTTTAAGTTTAAGGCATTTGGAAAGAAAAGTTAAATATGATTGCCTAATTTAAATTAAGTAACAATCTTGACCTGAAAACCAAATATTTAAATCAAATCATCAAATATCACAAGTGGTTTTTATCATTTGTAGCCGGTGTTCGGTTACAAATTTGCAATTCTCACGGGCTTCAAAATGTGAATTCCTCGACTCTTTTCATCTTTGGTGTGCTTTCCACATACATTTTTGAAAATTTGAAAATGTGCTCATGCTTTAAAAAATGCATCCAAAATCAAACCAATTTTTGCTTTTCTGAGAGTTTAAAAAAAATGGTTCAGAGATGCATTTATGTATACTATTTGGATGTATCCGGAGATATATTTTTGAAATATTCTTGTACTCATTTATGGGGTTTTGTTATTCACGCAATTGATTTAAATAACAAGTCAGTGATATTTTTGGAGATGTATATTCAAAAATGTTCGACCTGATTTGATAAAACACCATCTTGCATGAGTTCTTCTTCATGCGAAAAAAGAAACTCCATTGCAAAACCCTTAAAAAATTTCTCTCATTCTCAATCAACTTTTCAACACCAAAATATCATTTTTATATTTCATCAATTCAAAGGAGCAAAACAAATTGGAATTGCAGGTAAAGATCATTCATTTCATCATCATTCTTTGCATTAATCTTGAGTATGTGTTGAAAAATGGACGTTGAATCCAAGTATGCATCTCCGAACGAAGTTAGGTTTAGTCCGGATGTGCGTCTTCAGATTGTCCTGTTAGCGTGAATTTTAACATTGTTTTTCTATTATTGGTGGTAATAGATATGGTACACATGGATATGTTTCCCAAAACTATTGTGAGTGTGGATGTTAAACTAGTCAAAGTGAAACATGATGTTAAATCGAATGAAGTAAATGATGATGTTCAACCGGATGAAGTGAATGATGATGTTAAATCGGGTGCTCGACCAGTTATTATTGAGGTAGATGTTTGTGCTCAGTTTATAAATAAATAAGTGTTTATTGTTTGTGAACATATGCTACAATGGGTCCGTAGGGAGGCCGAAAATTGGAGTTTGACGTTGTAATTAGAAGACCCGACAATGTTTCGGATAGAAGACAAACATTTGTAACAATGATATGCGAAAGAAGTGACACATACCAACCAAAGATTAGACAGTTGAAATGAGATGACACCGGATCGAGGAAATGTGAGTGTCCATTTAAATTGCGCGGATAGCGTATGACGGATGAGACATGGAAATTTAATGTGATTTCCAATATAAATAAGCATGCCTTGCATGACAAGCTAGCCGATCATCCCATTGTATGTCGCCTTGTGGAGAGGGAACTTGTTTCGAACACGATATTAAACATGGTGGTGCTGAAAAACATACCCGCATCTTTGAAACGGAAAAGACATATACATATTTCAAATATCAAGCAAATATACATCGTGCATGCTCGAGACGACAAGGTTGTAAGAGGGCCAAGATTTGAGATGCAACAACTCTTAAAACTTTTGGATGATGACCACTATGTTTTGGAGTATATAGTTTGTAAGGATAAAATCATCGTTCGAGATATATTTTGGAGTCATCCTGATTTCGTCAAGTTGTTCAATACCTTTCTCTCTGTGCTCATTATTGACTCAACATACCAAACAAACAAGTATAGATTTCCACTCTTGGAAATTGTTGGTGTTACTTCTACGAAGATGACTTATTTAGTCGATTTTGCGTTTTCAAAATTCGAAATAGAGGACAACGCTACATGGGCTTTGGAAATGTGAAAGATTATATTAAAGGTCCAAGAAAACATGCCACAAGTCTTAATCACTGATCGCAACACCACACTGATGAACTCAATTACAATAGTGTTTCTTACATCGCCCGCATTACATTGTAAGTATCACATAACAAAAAATGTAAGAAGTCGAGTAAAATATGTGGTTGACACGAAACGAGTCAAACGTGAAGATGGAAAACTTACCAAACCTGGTGTCGTGGTAGAAAATATAATGGATGCATGAAATTCTATAATTCTTCCACGAAAGAATTATATGCCAACTCTTTCTAAATTTCAAAAGTGTGTGTGCGATATATCTAGATTTTCTAAAATATGTTGAGGGCATTATTCTGGATCAGGTAAAAGAGAAGATTGTTTGTGCATGGACCAATCAGGTTTAACACTTTGGCAATACAACAAATAACTGAGTTGAATCTGCACATGCTAGACTGGAGAATTGGTTGGGAAACCATAAAGGTGACTTTTGTTGAGATTGGGATGCTGTAGGCCAAATGCTCCGAAAATAACATAATGAGATACATACATCTTTTGGTCAGAGCATTACCATGTTAGAACAATGCTTCAAAGACGACACCCTTTATTCACATTTGGTTGACAGTGTATCTCGGGTGGCTTTGAAATTTATTTTTCACGAAGCCAAACGAGCGGATAAAACAAGTTCAGATAGCTCAAAGTGTGGATTATTGAGAATGTAATTCCTTGTGTCAAAGCCTCATTTCGATAGAGAATGTTGTTGTCGAAATGTATAACTGTCAAAATGTCGATAAAATTTTAGACTTAGCTTTACTTGTGTGTTTTAGTTGAGTTAGTTAGGGGAGTTGGAGGTTGCTTGGTGTGCAAGCAATCTCAACCTATAAATAAGGAGGTACCCTATTATTGTAATACACATAGTGACTGCAGATATCATAGAAAAGATTGAATAAAATCCAGTTAGAAGGCAGAGAGAAACTCTACAGAAATTTTTCTTCTTCTTCCTTTTTTCTCTAAAACCCTAATTTCTTTTTTCTTCTTCAATAATCATTGTGTAGAAAAATCATATTGCAACCAAGGTTGGTTAATTCACTCGAGTGAAAAATGAAGAACAAAAGGAATAATCAATCATAAAGATCGATTCTTGTTCATCAAGATTGATTCGGATTTCTTCAAGATTTGGTGAAATTCCATGTAGGGAATTTGGAGAATTTTCAAGTTCTAGTATCTAGAGCACTGGCTATGTAATTCTTGGGAAGCATAGTGCAATGAATATTCCGAATAGGAATTTTCCTACGAGTCTCCCAATTTTGAAGAATCAGAATTACGAGAAATGATACGGGCAGATGAAGATTATTTTCTACTGTCAAGATCTTTAGGATCTTGTGAATGAGGGAATGACACCGCTTGCAGAACACATGATGAATGAAGAAAAGAATTCATACAAATAATTGAAGAAGAAAGATTATAAATCTCTCTTTATAATTCATCAATGTGTTGATCCAGACAATCTCGAAAAGCTGGGTGATGTGGAATCAATGAAAGAAGCATATGGAATTTTGCAGAAATCGTTTGGAGGCAATGAAAAGGTGAAAGTGGTAAGGTTATAAACTCATAAAAGAATGTATGAATTACTTCAGATGAAAGAAAATGAAACATAATTGATTTCTTCACTAGGGTTACAAAACTAGTGAATCAAATCAAGATATGTGGAGAAACGTTGACATCAAGATCAAGTGTTGCAAAGATCTTAAGGTCATTGGCTCCAAAGTTCGACCATGTGGTAGTAGCCATAGAAGAGTCAAAATATTTATCAACATTGACAAAGGAATAGCTTCAAGTAACGCTTGAATCTCATGAACAGAGAATGGCTGAAATTGCTGCAAGCAAGTCGAAAAGTGATATGGTTATGCATGCATAATCAGCAAGAGAAAAGAAAGGAAAAAGGAAGTAGTTTGATAACAAAGGTAGAGGAGACTACAATAATTCGACTGGTAGAGGAAACTAGCAAGAAGGAAATGTGTTGAACCAAAGAAGACCCTCATACCAAAGTAACCACAGAGGTGGCGTTGTTGGAAGAGGAAGAGGTTATGGTCGAAAACTTGACAAAAGTCACATTCAGTGTTTCAATTGTCATAAGTATGGTCACTACTCTAGTGATTGTCCTAAAAAAACAAAAGAACCAAGAAAATGATGTAAAGTTTGCAAAACATGAAGAATAAGATATGTTACTGATGGTCACAACAAGAGATGAAGAAAGACTCAAGGACCAATGGTACTTGGACTCAGGATGTTCATCACACATGACTGGTAGGAAAGATTGGGTTGTCAACATAAAACCCCCAATGAAGAACATGGTGAAATTTGCAAATAATAATACTCTAGCAACTGGAGGTATTAATGATGTTTCGATTATGAGGAAAGATGGCAAAAGATAAGTAATTCCCAATGTATTATACATACCGGACATGAAAAGTAACTTGCTCAACATATGGCAGTTGGTCGAAAAGAATTACAAAGTGTCGATTGAAGACAAGATGAGGAGAGTTCTCGACTCAGGCGGAAGGTTAATCTTGAAGGCTCCCATGTCTCATAATAGAACCTTCAAGATTGAACTAAATATGATTGAGCAAAAGTGACTTGTAATTGCGGGTATCAAGGATGAATGAATATGGCACTATAAACTTGGTCATCTCAACTTCAAAGACATCATAGATTTGAAAAGGAGAAATATGGTTTCAGGTTTACCAGAAACCGCCATTCCAAATGAAGAGTGTGAGGAATGTGTGCAGGAAAATCATCATAAGAATATCTTCCACAAAGATGTAGGAAGCAAGTCGAAGGTAATTCTTGAAATCATATACTCTGACTTATGTGATCCTATCCAGGTGGATTCGATTGGAGGTAACATATACTTTGTCACACTCATAGACGATTTCAGTCAAAAAATATGGACTTACCTGATCAAGAAGAAAAGTGAAGTGATCGAGGTATTTGTCAAGTTTAAATCTATGTTAGAAAGACAAAATGGTCGAAAGCTCAAGATTTTGAGGACTGATGGTGGTGGAGAATATGTGTCGAAAGAATTTGAGACATTGTATGAGAAAGAAGGGATTATGCATGGGGTGGTGCCACCCTACACTCCATAGCAGAATGGAACTACTAAAAGGAAGAATAGAACTATCATGAATATGGTGAGAAGTATGTTAAAAGACAAGCATCTACCCAAAGAATTATGGGGAGAAACTGTGTCGACTGCAACATACATTTTGAACATATGCCAGGCAAAAAGGCTAGAAGGAATCAAGCTAGAAGAATGTTGGTTTGGTGTCAAGCATAGCTTGAGTCATCTGAAGATATTTAGATCTATAGCACATTGTAGCACCTCAAATTTGCACCTCCCATTTGTATATCCATTTCATTTTTAGGTCATTAACATTGCATTCACATTGCATAGTCCATTGCATTTCATCAGTCAAGACTGGTCAGGAGATTCAACTGTGCAAGGCAACAAGAGCATTTTCCATGAGATCAAAGCCCTAGGGTGGTTCCATTGAGCTTACATTACCCAAGGATCATTTTGAAGCAATTTGGCCAAGTGTTGAAGGCTCAGAACTCATCAGTGCATGTGCAAATCATTTGAGGCCCACAGAAGTCAACTGTGGATTTGGAGGTGGGAAGTGGTTAGAGATGCTTCATTCATGTTCAAATAAGTCTCATTTGACATTTCAAACACTCACATTGAAGAATTTGAAGTCAGGTCAAGACTTTCCAAAAATAGCAGGTGACCTATAATTTGAACTTTCCAAAAATGGAAAGGTTTTGGACCAATTTCAACTCAAGATTACATCATTAAGGAAGCTTCAAATGAAATTTTGTCCAACATGAAAGTTGAAGCTCTTTCTCTCCCATTTCCAAAAAGTCCAAGATCATGAATTTCTAATGTGTGGTTAAGGAGATATGATCCAATCATGGCAAAGTGTGTTTGAAAATTCAAATGGGCATAACTTTTGAACCAAAGCTCCAAAATGAGTGGTTCTTTTTGCATTTTGATCCTCATAACATGTACTTTCCAAGCATCTCATTATATGGCTTGAATTCCACTTGCATAATCATGTGCTCACTCATGAAGTGTTTGGAAGAAAAATTTCTAAAATCATTTTGGATGATCATGAGCATAAAATAACACTTCTAAAGCTTGCATGGACTTATTTTAAGGGATTTTGGGCCTTATTCTGGTACTGTTCACGCATGCATGGGGTGCATGGGGTGAAAATGTCATTTTGTGCATACACCTTACAATTGATTAATCTTAATTGCATTTGGCTTAAACAGGTTATAAACATGATTAGCATGGCATATATATTGTTAATCCTAACTGTTTTCAGCATTAGCATCCATTTCAGATCTGAATCTTGAGAATCACCAAATTTCTTCTCTAATTTTTTTTTGCAAATTCTTCACACAAGAGCTATTCCTATTGTTTGATTCATGATCATGAAGCATTTTTGAGTGGAATTGGACGTGAATTCGAAGCAATTGGTGCCATACTGAACCACACTCGAAGCTTGAGGCATCCATGGAGTCTGTGAATTGAGCTGGAACCACACGTGCTGGAGCTTCAATCTTTGCATTAATCATCTCACCAAGCATTATAGAGGATTGCTGGACCATCACAAGCCTTGAAACAAGCCAAACTCGAATCTGCTCTTCAAGAGGTAGGATTTTTGATTCTCATAATTCTCAAATTCTTTGTTATATTCATGTAGATCTTTCGCTGGTGATGATTTTGGTATAAAGTTTGATTGAAATGGTGCACTGTACGCAAAGTTATGCATGATTGAAAGTTTGATGCAAACTTTTATTTCCTTCGATTTGGATGATGTATGATGATTCATGTTAATTTGTGGTTTGATCTTGAATGTATGTGGAACAAGGAATCGAATGGTGTAGGTTTTGTTGATTTCTGGACACTTTTTGAATTTTCTAGAAATTCACATGAAGATCGTCATGATCTTCATCTTCAACCTATGAAGTTCATGCAATTTCCAGATTTAGCTATGAACTTGCTTCGGTTTTGCTACGAGTTCATGGATTAGCTACAATTTCTGGAAAACGCGCTGCCAGGTTTAGGGTTAAGTCAAAACGATGCCGTTTTGATGTTGAGCGCGCTATTTCAAATCCTCACCGGGTTCGATTCCTGGCTGAGGAACTTTTTCAAATGCCATGCTATTTTCACCTTTCCCTCAACTTTTCATGCCATGCTTCATTTACATTATTTTAATTTTTTCTCAACTTCAAAAAATCACTATAAATTGAAAAATGCATCAATTTCACTCCAATTTTTTGCACAATTCTCCTTATCCTGTCTAGTTTTTTATGAGTATAAATTTGCAAATTATGCACGGCTGGATTTTATTTGGTGCTAGGTTGATTGAGCATGTATCCATTTTTGACCTTGCCTTGCTTATCCCTTTGTGAAATGCTTGTTTCTTATCCAATGAATGTGAAATTTTGCATGCTAATTCTAGACCCATTGCTGGACATTTTGGCTTTGGTTTGATATTTTTCCCATGATCCATTTCTGTTTTATGCTCATGCTAACTTGGTGTGACAATTTGTGTCACATATTTGGTTGTCTGTTTTGTATAATGTGATTGCCATGCCAAATGATGTCCAATGCTTCTGATTTTTTGTGTGTTGATCATGTTAGATGTCTTGAATATGTAAGAGCTAACCACACCCCATTCCAGTTGGCTTGTTTGTCGAACCCCATTCCAGTTGGCTTGTTTGTCGAGGTTGACATGACCCCTTGACTAAAGCCTAGCCTTGTATGAGCCCAAATTGTTTGCATATAATGTGTGTGCTTGCTTTATTATGCTTGTATGTGTTTGACTGTGCTGTTTAGGATAGCTTGCTTCCTGTGCAGGTTAGGATAGAAACCTCAACATAGGGATCGTATGCATGACAACTTCTAGGCTCGAGTCGTAGTCTCCCTAGTAGTTTGTGTCTCCCTTTGTCTCTGGTTAGGACATAAGTTCTTTCCCTGTTTAGGGGAACTACGTCGCCCTGATCCTCATACCAGATGAGGTACGTAGGCAGGAGATGAGCTGATCTCTCCGGGCGCCCTTTTTCTTTGTCAACCCCTTTGTGTTGTGTTGGAGTCTGACGTAAGTCCAACGATTGGCAGTTGGTTTCCTGTGTGTGTTTGTTTGTTGGAGTCTGACGTAAGTCCAGCGATTGGCAGTTGGTTTCCTGTGTTTGTTTGTTTGTCTGGAGTCTGACATAAGTCCAGTGATTGGCAGTTGGTTTCCTGTGTGTGTTTGTTGGTTCGAAGTCTGATGTAAGTCCAGTGATTGGCATTCGGTTTCCATGTTTGCCTGCTTGTGTGGAGTCTGACATAAGTCCAGCGATTGGCAGTCGTTTTCCAGTGCTTGTGTTCTGTTTGGCGTGCGTTAGCCGAGCTACGAGTGCTCTGATTCTTCTCCGGTCAGAGAAGATACGTATGCATAGGATGCGACATCCTAGCGAGCACGTTTCTCCTGTCCCGAACTACGTCGACTCTGATGTTTGTGCTTGGCAGACTACGTAGGCCCAAGATGCGATATCCTGTCGAGTCCTGTTTCTTTTATCTTTCTGTGTTTTCTTCCAGCCTTGTGCAGTTTTGAGCATTTTTAGCAACCTTATCCTTTCTTTTGAGCGTGGATCCCGTCGAGTACGACAGATGCGTAGGGGTGCTAATACCTTCCCTTCGCATAACCGACTCCCGATCCCATCCATCTCTGGTCGCGAGACCATGTCTTTTCCAGGTTTACTTCAAGCGTTTCCTTTCCCTCTTTTGGGATAAATAACGCACGGTGACGGCTCTGTTGTTTCGTTTTTCCCGCCGGTTTTTCGCGTAATGCGACACACATAGACATATGTTTGATCAATTGAGAAGAAAAATTGATGATAAGTTGAGTCAAATGATCCTAATAGGATATCATTCGACTGAAGGATACAAGTTGTTCAACCCAATGAACAAGCAAGTAGTGATCAGCAAGGACGTGATCATAGATGAGCTTAAGGAATGGGATTGTACTGAAAATATCAAGAATGATTCAGTGAGAATCCTATATGAAGAACCATCAAGTGAAGTCGAAAGAGAAGTTCGACAAGAAGAAGTCAGAGGTCGAGCAAGCACAAGCAAACCCCAAAGGAAAAGACACATTCCTGCAAGGTTGCAATAATGTGTAATTATATTAGATGATATGGTCAATGATATAGGTGAGCTGGTACACTATGATTTCTATGTAGATGTAGAACTGATCAATGCGGATGAGGCATTGAAGAATTCGAAGTGGATGAAAGAAACGAATGAAGAACTGAAGTCCATCGAAGTCAATAACACTTGATCACTTATCGAAATGCCTCAAGGCAATAAGGAAATTGATGTGAAATGGGTATACAAGGTAAAGTTGAATCCCAAAGGAGAAGTAACTCGACACAAGGCAAGACTTGTGGCTAAATGATTTCTTCAAAAAGAAGGAATCTACTTCAACGATGTTTTTGCACCATTTGCTAGGATTGAAACAATCAGGTTGGTTTTGGTCTAACAAACATGAACAAATGGCATATGCTTCGTATGGATTTGAAATATGCATTCCTGAATGACCCCTTAGATGAAGAAGTTTATGTTGCACAACCAGTTGAGTTTATGAAACAAGGCGAAGAAAGCAAGGTATATGTAACAACCCAATTTTAGTATTTATTTCTTAGATTATTATTATTATATTTTATTTATTTATTTGGAGTGTTAATTAATTAATTGGTTGTTAGGTAGTATAATAATTGATTATATTAATTAACTTGGTGTGTATACTGTGTGGGTTTAATTTATTTGAATTAAATAGAGATATTATAATACTAGGTCTTATTGGGCCTAATAATTAAATTAGAGGTATCATTCTTTAAGCCCAAATATAATACTAGAATAGTAAGAGGTGAGGAGAGTGAGAAGTATGATTCATTTGATCATTGACGGCAACAGAGAAAGAAAAGAGGAAAAGTAAGGAGAAGAGGGGAAGAACAAGAGAGAAGCTAAGGTTTCCTGAAAATTGAAGAGGTAAGGGGGAGAATCCTTATTATTATGGGTTAGTATGATTGGGTCAATGGGTAGAAATATGTTTACGTTGAAATCCCTAAATTTCATGGTTTTTGGAATTGTTAGGTTTCGATGAGTATTCTTGATTTGTGGTGATTTAATTGTGTTAAAACTGAAAATTAACTTTATATGCTTAGAGTATTGTATGAGTTATAATTTTCTGAGCGTTTGACTTTTTACGGAATCGAAATCGGAGGTCCGAAAGGCCTCCAACGATGAAAAACGCAGAAAATTCTGCATTCTGTTTTGTGTTAACCGGTTAACCAAAAGCGTTAACCGGTTACTTGTTAAAAATCTACGCAGGAATTGCATTCTGTTTTGTGTTAACCGATTAACCAAAAGCGTTAACCGGTTACTTGTTAAAAATATGCTCAGAAATTGCATTCTGTTTCGCGTTAACCGGTTACCTAAAAGCGTTAATCGGTTAACATTGTTGAAAAATGAAAAATGGAGACTTTAAAAGTTGTATTCATTTTGAAGTGAGATCTAAGTGTGCGTATTTGATAATTAGCCTATATTTGTGAATGATATATTGTTATGAACGTGTATATGTACCATTAGTGGATAGTTCATAGAGTTGAATTCTGGTGATATGTGGAATGTTAAGATGGTAGAGATGATCTTAATTGCATATGTTGTTGGTATTTGTACATTCATTCATGGCATGGCCGGCTTCATGGTGGAAGCGGTGAAACTGTGGGTTCACATAGACGTTGATCCTTAATTGGAAATAGGCGTAGCAGACGTTGATCCCTAATTGGAAATAGACGTAGTGGCTTGGATTCTAGATATTAAATCGGAAAGCGGTGAAACTGTGGGTTCACATGGTAATAGACGTTGATCCTTGAATGGAAATAGGCATAGCAGACGTTGATCCTTAATTGGAAATAGACGTAGTGGCTTTGATCTTGTCCGGATCGGAAGCATGGCTTGGATTCTAGATATTGAATCGGAAAGCGGTGAAACGTTGGGTTCACATTGCGGTACCACATGCATAGAGTCACATGTCTTGCATTGAATCACATTAGAGTTATGTGATAATTGAGTGTATGCAGTGTTGTGATTGTGATGTGTGTATGAGATATGGTAATTGAATTTGGTGATGTTTGGATACATAACTTGGCAAAATATATGATTATGTGATAATTGTAGTTATGTGTATATTGGGAATATAGTATTGGATTTTAATATTGTACTCCTTGAGTTTTGATGGATGTTGAAACATGTGAAATAAATGTTAGTTAATATTATTGACATGGTTATACAAGGTGTGATGAATTCCGTTAATTATTGATTTAATCATTGTGCCTTATTATACTTCTTCATAATGATTTGAATTCTCACCCTTCTGTTTGAATGTTGCCTTTACATGGGCATCATGCAGATATTCAAGAGTAGTATTGCTGAAGTAAGTGGACGGTAGCTCACTCGAGATTTAGCCGGAGAGTTTCCGTGTTTTGGTTTTAGAGATTAGTTAGCGAGTCAATGCTCTGGTCATGTAACACGGGGTAGATTGGTAGTATTGAACTCATATCCGATTTGGATGTGTATTATGTTATTACTTGTGAACATGTTCATTTGAAATTGCTGTTTGAGAGGCCATAGTGCCAAATAGTCTGGATATGGTTTTGTTTCATCTTAAGGAGATTATCGAGAGATGATCATGGTATGGGACATGAATCATTTTATGAAATGCATGAATATTCATTATTTTCCGCTGCGAACGCATATACTTGTATATTCATGATATTTGAAATGTGTTATTTTAAATGACCAGGTGTATTGTATATTGATGATGAATGATGTTGGTTTTTGAAAGCTTTTAGTTTTTGAAAACGTCGATGTGACGCCCTTTTGTTTATATGCGTGTTTATTCACTCTAATTATATGTTAAGTATTTTGGGGTATAAAAAGGGGTGTTACAGTATATATGCTACATAAAGCCATGTATGGACTTAAGCAAGCTCCAAGAGCTTGGAATAAGAAGATAAATAGCTTTCTAAGAGAGAAGGAATTTATGAAGTGCACAACTGAGCATGAAGTATATGTGAGAAGAAGCAAGAGTGAATTGCTTATAATATGTCTCTATGCTAATGACTCGTTGATAACAGGTAGCTGCAAGAAAGAGATCAAAGACTTGCAAGGTGATCTTTAGCAAGGAGTTCAAAATGTATGATCTGGGCAATATTTTCGTACTTCCTTGGAGTCAAATTCTACAAGAGTAGTAGAGGTTTGATGATGTATCAAAGAAGATATGCAAGCGAGATACTCAAGATAATTGAGATGGAAGATTGCAATTCGACTTCGACACCTGTTGAACCAAGACTGCAACTGTAAAAAAAACTCAGATGAAGATAATGTTGACCCAACACACTACATAAGACTTATTGGGTCATTAAGACACATTTGTCACATGAGGCTTGATCTAGTATACAGTGTGGGTATGATTAGTAGATTCGCGCATAGGCCAAAGGTATCACATCTAGAAGAGACGAAGAGGATACTAAGGTATCTAAAAGGAACTCTCGACTATGGCATTTTGTTTCTTATAGCTGATGAAGGAAAATAATGCAAACTAGTGGCTTAAACCGGCACAAGTTTGTGCAGTGATGTTGAGGATAGAAAATCCACATATGATTATATGTTTATGCTAGGTGGTGCATCAGTTGCTTGGAGTTCAAGAAAAGAACCAGTAGTGGCATTGTCGTCGTGTGAAGTAGAGTACATAGCTACTTATATTTGTGCATATCAAGCAACATGGATGGTCAATTTGGTCGAAGTCATTATAGTGAAGAATCATGGAGTAATTACCATGAAGACCGACAACATGTCTGCTATTAATCTGGCGAAGAATCCGATGGCACATGGAAGAAGCAATCACATCGAAATGAGATTCCATTATCTTCGAGAGCAAGTGGAAAAAGCAAAGCTAAACTTGGAACACTGCAAAACTGAAAATCAGATTTTAGACATCATGACGAAAGGAATGCAAGTCGAAGTATTCAAGAAATTAAGATTAATGATGAATGTAGATAGTTTAGACACAATGAATTATGTGGTGTGTTGAGAATGTAATTATTTATGTCAAAGCATCATTTTAACAGAGGCTATTATTGTCGAAATGCTATGTATGTCGAAAAGTATAGTTGTTAAAATGTTGAAAGAATTTTAGACTTATATTTACTTCTGTGTTTTAGATGAGTTAGTTATGTTAGTTGGATATTGCTTGGTGTGCAAGAATTCTCAGCCTATAAATAAGGAGGTACCATATTATTGTAATACACAGATTGCATAGAAAATATTGAATAAACTTAAGTTTGAAGGCAGAGAGAAACTCTACATAAATTCTTATTCTTCTTCATATTTTCTCTAAAAACCTAATCTATCTTTTCTTCCCCAATTCATTTTTTCATTTTATTCTTCAATAACCATCGTGCAACATAATCGTCTTGCAACCAAGGTTGGTTGATTTACTCGAGTAAAGAGTGAAGAACAAGAGGAGTAATCAATCAGAAAGATTGATTCTTGCTCATCATGATTGATTCGAAATTCTCTGAGATTTGGTGAAATTCCACATAGGGTTTAGCACCCTAAACCCTGCATACAATTTTAACGCATAAATTAATAAAAATTACAACCACATAAGGTGTCACTCACATCAAACATATCCTGCTCTGTAACACGTGTTATAAACTGTCATATAAAACATGTTACCCCATGCTCACCTTCACTTAGGGTATCATCATAAAGGAGCTGTAAGACCCCAATTTTGACCCTAAGACCCCTCATGCAATTTTATCATAAGCACTAGAATTGGGATCATACCTTGGTATCCTCCTTACCCCTCTCTCATTGGGTTTGTTTTGGGAGAGATCACCAAGCACCATGTGATTGTATCATACTTGTATATTATCATTTTACTAACCAAAATACCAAAAATATGTCTTTTCATTTGCCTAACTCTTTTGTAGGTAGGGCGTGATCACATTGATTTATCAAGTTCATATTTAGGGCTTGAGGCCCTCATGACAAAGAGCATAACCATGAATTTGATCCAAGAATGGTTATAAGCATAATATATGAGTTCCATTGATTCCTACATGTTATATTGATCAAGTATTCTTCAAGATTTTGGAGGTGATTTGCCTTGGAAACCCTAGTTTGATTGGGTATCTTGAGTAACTTCTCCAACAAGCCATCTCACCAATTGATCAAATTTATCAAGGGGCACTTCAAAATTAATCATATTATTCATATATGATCTACCATGAGCCAATAAGTCAAGATAATTGAAGGTTAGCAAGTTGGTTGATGGTGGTTGGCTAGATGAATTCATCTAATCAAAACTGGGTCTCCCTAGACCCTATCTCCTACACTTTTCACCATATGAAAATTATTCCAAGAGAAAAGTTACTCTAAATGAAATTATAAACAACTTTCATGTTGAGACCTAGAGCTAGTTTTGCTTGGAAAAACATTTCCTATGTTGAAACATTATCGGTCATTTTGTCTAAACCCTAATTTGAAAGTCAACTTCCCAAGGACATAACTTGCTCAATGTTTATTAGATAAAAGATTTCCAAGTTGAACAATCAAAATCGAGATGTCTACTTCAACTTTGATGTTCGGAGTGAGATCTAATTCAACTTTTATGAGCATGTGATATGAGGATAATTTATAGGTCATTTTTGACCTATACCATTGAACAAGTGATTTTTCCAAAATTCAAAAATGCATAGCTCTATCATTATTAATCCAAATGACATGAAATTGGTGACCATTTTTAAGTTCTTTGAAATAGCTACAACTTTGATGAAGACACTTTTCTCATTTGAAGCTCACATAAAAAGTTAAGCAAGGTGGAATATTGAGATATATGGCTTGGCACTTAGAAAAAATTTCAACATGTTGAAATTTCTAAATTTACACCTTCAAATTAACCATGATCCAAGCTCCAAAAGAAAAAGTGTTCAACATTAAACTTGTTCCCCTTGATCCAAGCTTTCCAAAGAACCCAAGTTCATGCATTTTGGATAAAGTTTGTTAGGGTTGCGCATGGCTTTAACAGAGTTGCACCATTGGAGGAAATCAAATGTCCAAAACTCCATTTTACATTGCCTTGCCAATCAAGCATCATTTGGACTTCAGTACAGTTGCAATTTGATCAAAATGGACTGCTTCATGGGCCTATACATGCCCATGCAAGCTTGCGCATCACATTGCCAAATTTAGTAAATTTTCATGTGTGCAATTATCAATCCCAAATGCTATAAATACATGGCCTCTGAGCTCATTTGAAGGAGACCTTGCGCGCCATCTTTGCCCCCCAATTGAAACCCTCTCATTCTAAAGGAAAAACTGATAATTTTCAATCTGAAAATTGAGTTTGAATCTCAACTGTTTGGAGATTCAAGAACTCCAGGATCCAAAGCCTTGTACCATTGCTAACCACTCCCTGCAAGCTTCTCAAGTGTGATCAGATCGTGTTTGAAGCAAGCAACCTCAAATTCTGCACAACATTGAAGGTAATTTTCAGAAAACTTCATCTCTTCGATTCTCACTCAATTCTCATCAATTCTCTTGGATCTTTGGTTGTCTGAAGTCCTACCAATGCAGGCAAGAAGATTGAGTTGCTTAGAGGTCAAATCAAAACAACTCAGTTAGCACACCTAAAAATTCAACTCCTCATATCTTTCTATATATGTGGAGTTAGTTAAAATTAAGGTCAGATTCGTGCTCTACGCCATTTTTTCTTTCAAGTCATGTCCTCCTTTTTTATTTTGGTGATGATTGAGGATGGACCAGTCCGGTGAGGTCCACCGGAGAAGAAGACCGGAGCTCTGACTCCGGCGGTGTGTTGGCACGTCTCCCAACCACATGATCCATTCAATTTGTTTTAATCTTATGCGTTAATTTTGATTACCAAGCCCGCGCTGGCTAGGTTCCATCATGGAACGCGCGTTTGTGTCCACTTGATCTTCCACCTCAATTAATGAGGGAAATCAAGTGGTCCACGTTTTTTTGATTTTTTGATTTTTATTTTTATTCCTTTGATTTTCATTAATTCATATTAATTTTAATATTGACCCTAAAAAGATGAGAGTTTCACCAAAAAAATTCAAATAATTTTCTCTTTCATATTTTGAATTAAAATTATTTTTTAGATCATTATTAATATTTTTCACGATTTAATTAATTTTGTGAATATTTTTAATTGTTTAAAAATACTTTTAAGTCTTTAAAAATTCTGAAATTTTTTCTCCAAGGTCCTTTGACCTTGTTTGACCTATGATAAATCTCATGGCCATTTCTTTGGTGTTTTGATGAGGTTTTAGGAATTTGACAAACCATATTTAATTTAAATGCCTTATTTTAGTATTTTTAATTTGAATAAAAGCCAAATAATTGTGTTGACCTATTGTGATGATTTGTGTAAGCTTGACTCATGTTGTTAGGCCTTGGTCAAGGTTGATTTGACTTTGTTAAGTTAATATCATTGGATTTAGGGGTTGATGGAATGTACATTCCATCTTCCAAAATGAATGATATTAATTTGGTAAAAGTCCTCCTTTGACCAATTTGAGTTTTGATCCATTCCCTTCCCTATTCATCTCATTCCCTTTCTTTATGCATTCATCTCATTTGGCCTATGATATCTCTAAGTCCTAAGGCTAGTTGATTGCAAAATCAACATAAGTATGGATGAGATTATGCCACCTCTTTTGCATATTCTTTTTTTGTGTGGTATGTTTCATTAGCATAGTCCATTATACTATGTCTCTAACATGCATTAACACCAAAATTCTATTGCCTGACCTCAAATAGTTGTGACTTCTACATAAGTCCAATTACGATTGCTTAACATAGCGCTAAATTTTTGACACAAAAGGTATATCATTCTAGTTAGTGAGATTGTAAGTCTCCTCTCTTTCATGGTATTGTGTGGAAACTTGGCCTTTTTTCCTTCCTTTGGAAGATGTCTTGGCTCAAGGATCCATGCTTGTGATAAGTGGGTTAAGTGTTCTCCAAAGAATGACTTAAAATGAAAAGCAAAAGCACAAAAATACTAACTTCTAACTAATTAACAACTAACATTTAATTTCAAGTTCTTTATTTTAATGCACTTTAATTTTTAAGTTCTATTCATTTGCCATTATTCATACCATTCTAATTGTTTATGTTAATGTCATTTTCCCTTTGTCCATTTGGACCATATTGTGTGATATATCTTGCTTGTGTATATTTTGTTTGTTTGTGTGGTCTTGGACCATTAATGTGCATAATAAGAACAAAAACCATAAAAAACTTTTGTGTGGACTGTTGACTTGATCTTGGACAAATTGGACTTAGAACTTAGGCAACCTCCCTATGCTAAAGGACTTGGACAATGCCAACTTTTATGAAACCAAGTGATTTCAATTTGAAACTTCATCTGATACATCATTCAAGATCCGTTTGAGTTCATCTACAACATGGTCATTGTGAAGTTGTTATTTTGAACCTGTGACTTATGGAATTCATCTGTTATATGGGCTCAATCTGAAGAAGATAATGAAATGGCTAATTTTGGATATGGCTATCCTTATTTGATGCCTTGCTCTTCAAGTTAATATTGTATGCATTGTTTGTTGCTTGATTCTAATATCCAAGGGAATTTGGGGTTTCTATATGGCATTCTTGCCTATTGGATTGCTACCCATCGGTCAGATCTTTTCAACTCTTAACTTTTAATTTTGTGGGATTAGTCTCTTCATCTCCTCCCCATTTCTTTAATTTCAAAATCTCTTCCTCCTTTCAAAAAAACTTCTTTGTTTGAACTTGTTATTTTCTAAACTTTGACCACTTTGAAAAAGATAGAAACTTTGGCCTTATGCCATTGCATTTTCAAACTTCTTTTCTTAATCAAACTTGTAAGGAGACTTAACTATACTTGACCTAAACTTTCAAAAAGCCAAAAAAGAACTAACTCATTCAAACCATTTTAAGGCCTTTGTGCCTTTCAAACTTAATTTTGTTAAAAGCAATGCATCCACTTTGAAATTTGTATCACGAACTACGAGGTTTTGATCCCTCATTTTTATGTTGGTACGTAGGCACAACTCCGATGGTCTTGTCAAATACAAAAATATAATTAATGAATTCTTTTCTCATCCCCTCACTCTATTTGTTTGTAAACATCACTTTATACAAAATACATATGCACACAAAAAAGGACTCCCTAGGAGTACCTAGGACACTTTGGATGCTAACACCTTCCCTTTGTGTAAGCAACCCCCTTACCTGTAATCTCTGGCATTTTATTAGTTTTGATTTGAAAACTTCTTACTTTTGGGTTTTGTTCGTACTTTTCCCTTTTCTCTTGGAAATAATAATAGTGCGATAGCGACTCTTGTTATTTGATGTCTAGCTTACCCATAGCTTGATGATCATGAATTTACCGCTACAGAAATTAAGTGGCGACTCTGCTGGGGAGTAGTCTCCAGTGGGTTTAGCCTACTTTTGTGTGTGTATATAATTGTATATATGTGATGTATGTATATTTGTGTGATACAATCTTTTTGTTATGCTTGGTGATCTCTGAGTGGTGAGATAAGTTCTAACCGAAACTTGGGTTCAATCAAGATAGGAGGATGGTATAGTCATGTTCGACTTGTGTGGAGTAGTCCTTAACAAGTTGGCTTGAGATCCATCTGCTCAGTGGAGACCCTTTTGGATTTGGAAATGTCACACAAGTATTCGTGGTTAGGCATTACTATCTCTAATTTGGGTCTGAGAAGCTAAGGACCATAGAACATTTACCCCCTCTTGGCCTATTTAGGACGTAGTGCGGAGACTGTTCAAGTGTAGACTTGATAACAGTTGTTACGCGATACTACACTCAGACGAGTTTCTCTTGAGAATATTATGGGTCGATGAGTCAATCATCTTAACCTGTAATATCCGATAGATGGAATCAAGACTATGGGAACTTTTTAGAACATGATCTACAAGTTTTTATCCTTAGTTCACTCCTCTGGGATGGTTCTTACCCAGACTCCATGCTCGTGACTTACAACAAACCCTTGATTCTTGGTTGGTCTAATCAAGTCTTGTCAATATCAATGGAACTTGGGTGTTGATAAGGTGTAAACCATAATCCACCAAAATAGATGATTGATCTTGACAGTGACTTGATTCATACCTTGACCTTTGCTTGTTGCCTTGTGTGTGATCCCTTATTTGTGATTGTTGCATTCATGCATTCATGCACATCATAACATTCAGCACACGGAAATTTCAAGGAATTGAGGTATTATTTGCAAATATTTGCAGACCATGGATTATGGACGAAGGAACACTAAGAAGTACAGTTTCAGATGTCCCGACTTAAAAGAGTTAAGGAAGCTAGCATCTTTTGTATTAGATTCCTTGGACTTCAAACAACGTCATGGGAAGCTTTTGTCTATCTTGTCTGCTGATGTGGTTGAAGGACTTTTGAGTGTACTAGTGCAGTTCTATGATCCTCTCTACCGATGTTTCACTTTCCCAGATTATCAGCTTGTGCCTAAATTAGAGGAGTATTCTCATCTCTTGGGGATACCTGTTTCTAGTATAGTACCTTTTAGTTGATTGGAAGAGATTCCCATATCTCATCTTATTGCTGACGTTCTTCACTTGAAGAAGTCTGAGATAGAGGCTCATTGGGTGAAGAAAGGAGGATTTTTTGGGTTGCCATCTGATTTCCTCATCAAGGAAGCTACTGTTTTTGCTCAAGCCGGTAGTGTGGATGCTTTTGAAGCTATCTTTGTGTTGCTCATTTATGGATTAACTTTGTTCCCTAACATTGACGGTTTTGTTAATATTAACGCCATTAAAATTTTCTTGATTGGGAATCCTGTGCCTACTTTGTTGGGTGATATGTATTTATCTTTGCATCTAAGGAATTCTAAGGGTGGTGGAACCATTATCTGTTGCATTCCTCTTATGTACAAGTGGTTTATTTCGCACTTGCCTCAGACACTTGCTTTTGTGGAGAACAAACAATGTCTACGGTGGTCTCAGAGACTTATGTCTCTCACTAATGATGATATAGTTTGGTATGATCCGTCTTTGAGCAGTTTGGAGATTATTGATTGTTGTGGTGAATTCTCTAATGTGCCTCTCATTGGTACACAAGGAGGAATAACTACAACCCTGCTTTGGCTCGTCGTCAACTTGGGTTCCCCTTGAGAGACAAACTTAATAACACTTTGTTAGAAGGTCTTTTCTATCAAGAGGGTAAAGATCCCCAACATTTGAAGCAGAGAATTGTGCATGCTTGGCATAATGTGCATAGGAAAGGAAGATTCGAACTTGGTCCGTGCAAATGTGTAGCTTTGGAAGCTTACACTCTTTGGGTGAAGAAGAGAGCTTTGGAGTTGAAGATGCCTTATCCTTGTGAAAGACCTATGTCTATGGTTATGGTTGAGCCATTAACTCTCCCTAACCAAGATGTAAAGGAGTTGGAAGACGCACTCGCCAAGATGAAGCAAGAGAAGGATATGTGGGAATAACGTTTCCATGCTTTGAGCAAGAAGCATGAAGAGTTGCAGTTGGAGTCTAAAGACAAGGATGCACTTATTGAGCTACTTGAAGACCGAGTGACAAAGAGACAGAGAAAGCCAGAGGTTTCATCTTCTAGCATGCCTCATACTTCTGTTGCTTGGAAGAAGATTGTTGATCAGCTTGTCCTTGAGAAGACTCAGATGAAGGCTTCTTTTGAGACCGAGATTCGACGCATTCGAAGGAAGTACGCGTCTTCATCCAGATTTTCTGACATGGTTATTAGGGATCCTTAGGATGGCTAGTCTCCTTTTCTCTTGTATTTTTCATTTGTTTTCTACAATTGTACTTAGTGTAATCCTTCCAAATTATATAAATAAAAGAGATTTTTGGTCATATCAAATTATTGCAATTATTGTTAAATATATATATTTGCAAGTGATATAGTAAGTTCCTTGAAAATAAAAATAAATAAACAAGCTTTGCATTTCATGCATCATTTACATAAACAGGTTTCTCTTTCGCCAGATGTCTCATTGGTGTTTCTTCTGTGCTTTAGCCAAGCTGACTCATTGGTACAACACTCACGCCAATCATCTGAGAATCATGGAACATCTCGAGCAAGAGAATAGAGAACTGAAGGACGAGATTGCCCGACTGACTGCCATGATGGAATCAGTGTTGGCTGCTCAGAGCCAATCTTCTCCAATGCCCGTAACTCCTCCTCAGAGGACTGTTATTTCAGAGGTGGATACCTCAACCATGCCTGCTACTACCGCTCATTTTCTACCTACCATGTCCGCCGGATTCCCGTGGGGAATTCCGTCCAACTTCATGCCTGAAGGTTTCGCGCCTACCTTTGCTTCCATGCCGACATCTAGCCCGGTCATGTCTGTGCCACCTTCCGTTGTGCACACCATACTGTAATACCCCAAAATTTACCCTTCATTTTTCCTGAAAAAAAAAAAGAAAAAAGAAAAAAAGAAAAAAGAAAAAAAAATATTTAATTAATTAATTAATTAATTAAATAAATAAAATAAATAAATAAATAAAATATAACAAATTATTTTGGACTTGGGTCTCCCTCATTTGAGCCCACTACCCACGAAAATCAGTCTATAAATACTGAAGTTTCAGTAGAGGAAAACACACTTGGAGTTACACTGGGAGATTCACTGGAAAAAGATAGTGAGAGAAAGAAGACAGAACAAAGGGGGATTTTGAGGAGAAACAAAACACTCTAAGGTTTCCTTGGAACAAAACCCTGAGGAAAAAGATAGTGAGAGAAGACCTGACAGAGAACTCAGAGCAGCTTCCAAACCCTGAAGGGAACTCAACTTGTAAACCTCACGGGTGCAACTCAATTTCAATCAAGCTCTCCAATCAGGTTTGCCCTATATCCATCATCTTTATGCCTTTAATTTGAATGCTCTAAATGTATGAGGTATTATGGGTGAATTTGATACCTTTTTTGTGAGCCTTTTGCGAATTTTGATGGAATTATTCATGTGGTTACATTTTGATTTAGGGGCAACTCTGGGTTACCCTATTTTGTTTCTCTAACCTGTCTTTGCGTTGCCATGGCATTGTTTTCCCTGGATTTCACCTTGTTTGTCTAACCTTTCTGTTGAGTTTTTGTGAAGGCACATGACTTTTGCAGGGATAACTTGCGTGGTTTCCCACTTTATTTGTGGGATACCCCCTGGAGGTTCATTCCGATTACCTATACTGACCCACTTTCTTTGATGATGTTAGCTTGGAAGGATCTCAGGGTTTCCCATTCCTCTAATTGCTGTTACTTCGGATCTTTATCCGTGTGGTAATTTTTTCCTTTTCTCGCACTTTATCGCTTTCTTAGCTGGAAGACCTCGATAGGAGGCAATGTTTGAGCCCCTTGGTGGCATTTTACTTTGAGATACATGTTTTGTGTTTTGTATTCATATCCCTGCAGGTAGCGCGGTTCCTTCGTCAAGGACTGCCTTTTTGCCCTCGAGCATCCCAAACCCTAAAACCCAAAGCAACACGTTTACTCCTTCTACTACAGGCGAGTAAGTCTCCAAAGGTCGAACATCCAGTAGATTGCGTAGTGACGTCGTTCGTCCAAAACCCAATCCTCAACCCCGTAGTTAGCCGAACTACGACTTGCTCTGATTCTCATTCCAGATGAGATACGTAGGCATAAGACGCGATGTCTTAGCGAGTACACATCCCCTTAACCCATAGGTCAGCTGAGCTACGAAGACTCTGATTCTCATATTCAGATGAGATACGTATGCAGTGGATGCGACATCCGCGCGAGTCATTTCTCTTAACCTTTTTAGTAAATAAACACATTAGGTAAACCCGCACCCTTTAGACAAAAACTACAAAAGTGGATCCCGTAGAGTACTACGGATGCGTAGGGGTGCTAATACCTTCCCTTCGCATAACCGACTCCCGAACCCAAGATTTGGTTGCAAGACCCCGTCTTGTCCTTTCCTTTTTCAGGTTTACTTCGAGCGTTTCCTTTCCCTCCTTTGGGATGAATAACGCACGGTGGCGACTCTTCTGTCTTTTTCTTTCGCCGGTTGTTTTTTTTCGCACTGTATTTTTCAGGTTGCGACAGCTGGCGACTCTGCTGGGGACACTAAGAAGTTGACCTCTTGCTGGTCCATCTTCCCTAAGCGAGTCCCTCCTAGCTTTTGTAGTTTGTTTGTTTATTGGGTGTTCATGCTTTTGTACAGTTATTTATTTACCTGCTTTACCTTATTACATTGTGTACATATCATTGTTGTATCTGTTGGCTGGCTATGGCTGCTTGGTGATCTTTGTGAGATGAGTTCTATACCCGAACTCGAGTGCACTTAAGATAGGAGAATGGCATAGTCCTGTCAACTTGTGTGGAGTATTCCTTAGCGAGTTGACTTGCAAGCCCATTCACTTGGTGAAGGTCATGTTGAGATCAATAATGTCACATAAGTAAGTTGTGGTTAGACATTACTTGTTCCAATATAGACCTAAGAAGCCAAGGACCTTAGTTTACCTAACCCATCTTGGCCTATTCGTAGGACGTAGTGCGAAAGTCGTTCAAATGTAAGATTTGATACGATTGTTACGCGATACTATACTCATAAGAGTCTCTCTTGAGAATATTGTTGGAATATGAGTAGTCGTTCCTCTGATAATATCCGAAAGATGGGATTATGACTATGGGAACCTTTTGTAGAACATGTTTGGCAGGTTTAAACCTTAGTACACTCCTTTTGGGTGGTTCTTAACCTAAACTCCATGCTCGTGACTTGCGACAAACCCTCGATTCATGGTTGATCCGATCAGGTATCCTTAATATCAATGAAACTCGGGTATTGATAAGGTGTAAACCATAATCCGCCAAAATGGGTGGTTGATATTAAGGATAACATGATCCATCCCATGACTTTTGTTTGGTGTGCTCTTAATTTCTCTCCAGACAGTGCAACCTGACAGATGTTCAAGCAGATACAGCAATCCTGATTGACATGCCACTGCATTGCATTCACATCGTTGCATCACATTATTTGCATTCATATCATTTAACACATGTTTATCCATTTCTGTGGGGTTTATATCTTCTACTTGATTCTAGTCGGAATTTTCTTGGTTCTCATCAACGGCTTAGTCTTTTTTTTTTACACTGTTTATCAAATGTGAGACTGGAATCAAGGGGGTAGAATACTTTTGGAATTGATAAACATGTCATTGCATTTGCATAGTCATCCGCATGTCTTGCATAACAGGTACCGCCACAATGTTCTCAGTTTGTTTGGTGTTCCATCAGCAGGATAGCTGACTCAGGCATTCACCGATACAGTACCCGCAGGAATCAACAGAGAGTAATGGAAAGCCTACAGGCAGAGCTCGCCGAGATGAAGATTCGCATGAATCAATTCATGGATATGGTTCAAGGGGTGGCTCAAGGACAACAGGAGCTTAGATTATTGGTGCAGAAGGATCCCCCTATTACTCAACCGGAGACGTTGGCTGATCCTCTAGCTGGAGAGGCTAATGGTCCCAATGGACCGGGGCCTATCCCAATCCTACATGTCACCTCCGGTCTACAACCCATTCAGGATGGTCAGGATGATCAGCTCCCCTTGCTTCAGGAAGACTTTGGCATGGACCCCATGTTTAGGAGATTGGAAGAAAGGTTGAAGGCCGTGGAAGGACAGAATCCTCTGGGAGTAGATGTTGCTAACTTGGGGCTGGTCCCAGGTGTGAGGGTGCCACCGAAGTTCAAGGTCCCGATATTCGACAAATACAATGGCAGCTCTTGCCCCAAAACTCACGTGCAAGCCTATTTCCGTAAAATGGTTGCATACTCTGATGACGAGAAGCTACTTATGTACTTCTTCCAGGATAGCCTAGCTGGGGCATCCTTGGAATGGTATATGAGGCTGGACAGAGCCCACATCCGTTGCTGGAGGGATTTGGCAGAGGCTTTCGTGAAGCAGTATCTGTATAATGCAGACATGGCTCCAGACAGAACTCAACTTCAGAATCTGTCTCTTAAAAGCAATGAGTGCTTCAGGGAATACGCTCAACGCTGGAGGGATACAGCTTCCCGTGTTCAGCCTCCTATGTTGGAAAAGGAAATGGCCAACATGTTCATGAATACGCTGCCTGAACCTTACTTGGAGCGTCTGGTAGGTTGCAATGCTTCCAACTTTGCTGATGTGGTCTCTACTGGAGAAAGGGTGGAGAATTACCTAAAGACATACAAGATCCAGAGTGGAGGTGGATCCTCATCAGGGGTGAAGAAGCCGTTCATTCAGGGACAGAAGAGGAGAGAAAGGGATGCAAATGCCATATCTTCTTATCAGAACAGGGATAACCGGAGGAATAATTTTCAGAATTATCATCAGCAACCGTATGTTGCGGCTGTGACCATTCCAGCTGCAGCACCACTACAACAACAACAATCACAACGTCAACCAGCTCAGTATCAACAGCAGCAACAACCGGGTAACAGACCCGCTTATCAACAGAGGCAAAGGATGATGGACCGGCGTTTCGACACCCTTCCAATGTCGTACGCCCAGTTGCTTTCTAGTCTTCAACAACTACAACTTGTGCAATTGCGCACTCTGGCTCCTCCTGTTGGTAGACTTCCGGTGGGTTACGACGCCAACGCTAGGTGTAGCTTCCACTCTGGGGCACCTGGCCATGACATTGAGAACTGCAAAGCTTTTAAGCACGTAGTTCAGGACCTCATAGATTCAAAGGCCATCGACCTTGCACCAGCTCCGAATGTCGTCAACAATCCCATGCCCCAACATGGTGGTGCAAATGTTAATTTGGTAGAGGGAGAAGCCAAGTCCATTAAGGATGTGTTGAAGTTGAAGACTCCATTGTCGAATGTCAAAGGATGCTTATTGAAGGCCGATGTCTTCCCCGGTTGTGGGAAGGATTGTTTGGATTGTGCTACTCAGAGTGGAGGTTGTTTGAAGCTACAACAGGGTATCCAGGCCTTGCTCGACAAAGGTATCCTCCAGGTTGAAGATTTGTCTGTCCAAGAGTCTATGGAAGGGGTTGAGGGAGAAGTGTTTGAAGACGCTACTGATGAATTCGCAGATGTTGTTCCTACGGTTTCTGTAATCCATGATGTAACTGAAATGGATTCCGATGTTTCGGATGTGTGTACTTCAACGCCTCAGACTCATCAGGGGCCGATCACTTTCTCCAGTGCTGGCATCATTCAGTATGGTCAAGTCTCTGCAATCAACGAAGAAGGTGGGGGTAGTGATTGTGACATCGACAACTGGGTGCGTCCGAGGATCCCGGGTGAAGTCATCAACAATTGGTCTTCTGAAGAGATTATCCAAGTCACTCTTCTTGAAGAGTAATTTTCTTTGTTTATTCATGCATATCCAAGTCTTACGTTCCGCCCAGGGCGTAATGACTCATTGTAGGGCCCATCTATGTGACACTTGCATTTTTTATCATAAATAAAGGATGTATTTTTGCATTCAAATATTTCGTTCCCTGTCTTTCTATTTTTGCAGTTTTTCAAAATAAAAAAATGGCAATGTTTTGTTTAGTTTTCACTTCTTGTTCACACTCATAAGCACATACCATCACTCATGCAGATGCACATCACCGGATCCTATTGATAACGGTTCTGCTATGGCCCGCTTCGACTTTGAAAATCCAATCTTTCAAGCTGAAAAAGAGGGTGATGAAGACTGTGAACTCCCTGAAGAACTTACCAGGTTATTGAAACAGGAAGAAAGGGTCATTCAACCGCATCAAGAGTCTGTTGAAGTAATTAATCTCGGCACCGAAGACGCCAAGAGAGAAATCAAAATAGGGGCTGCTTTGGAAGATACTGTGAAGAAAGGGCTGATTGAATTGCTGCAAGAATACGTTGACATCTTCGTCTGGTCTTATCAGGACATGCCTGGGCTGGACACAGACATCGTGGTACACCGCTTGCCTCTCAAAGAAGGTTGTCCTCCGGTCAAGCAGAAGCTCAGAGCCAAGAACAGAGAAGCAAGTCCGTAGTTTCTTAGGGAGGTTGAACTACATTGCAAGGTTCATCTCTCACCTAACAACCACGTGTGAGCCAATTTTCAAATTGCTGAGGAAAGATCAGGCTATCAGGTGGAATGGAGATTGTCAAAGGGCTTTCGAGAAGATAAAAGAGTATCTACAGAAACCTCCAATCCTTATACCTCCAGTTCCTGGGAGACCTCTGATAATGTACCTGTCAGTGACCGAGAACTCGATGGGGTGTGTATTGGGACAACATGACGAGTCTGGTCGAAAAGAGCATGCCATATACTACCTTAGCAAAAAGTTTACCGACTGTGAAGTCAAATATTCGCAGCTTGAGAAAGCTTGCTGTGCTTTGGCCTGGGCTGCTCGCCGACTGAGGCAGTATATGTTGAACCATACTACCTTGTTGATTTCTAAGATGGATCCAGTGAAGTACATCTTTGAGAAGCCGGCTCTCACCGGACGTGTTGCCCGTAGGCAGATGATTTTAACAGAGTATGATATCCAGTATACATCCCAGAAAGCCATCAAAGGTAGTATTCTGTCATACTACCTTGCCGAGCAACCGATTGATGATTATGAGCCAATGAAGTTTGAATTCCCTGATGAAGACATCATGTTCCTCAAGATGAAAGACTGTGAAGAGCCAGTTGTTGAGGAGGGACCTGATCCAAACGAAAAGTGGACTTTGTTGTTTGATGAGGTTGTCAATGCTAGAGGAAGTGGAATTGGCGCTGTCATTACTACTCCGAAAGGTGCCCACATGCCTTTCACCGCTCGTTTGACTTTTGAGTGCACAAATAATGAAGCTGAGTACGAGGCCTGTATCTTGGGTATTGAGCAAGCCATTGATTTGAGAATCAAGACTTTGGACATCTTCGGAGATTCAGCTCTGGTGATCAATCAAGTGAATGGTGATTGGAATACTCTCCAGCCCACTCTGGTCCCCTACAGAGACTACATGAGAAGACTGTTGACTTTCTTCACAACAGTAAAATTGTATCATATACCTCGTGATGAGAACCAGATGGCAGACGCACTTGCTACTCTATCCTCCATGATCAAGGTAATTCGTTGGAACCATGCTCCCAGGATCGATGTGATGCGCCTTGACAGGGCCGTGTATGTGTTTGCTGCTGAACTGGCAGTCGATGACAAGCCCTGGTATCACGATATCAAGTGCTTTCTGAAGAATCAAGAGTACCCTGCAGGGGCATCCAACAATGACAGAAAGACTTTGAGAAGATTGGCAGGCAGTTTCTTCTTGAACAAAGACGATGTGCTGTATAAGAGGAACTTCGACATGGTTTTGCTCAGATGCGTGGACAGACACGAGGCGGACATGTTAATGCAGGAAGTTCATGAAGGTTCCTTCGGTACTCATGCCGGTGGACATGCAATGGCTAAGAAATTGTTGAGAGCGGGTTATTATTGGATGAGCATGGAATCAGATTGTTTCAAGTATGCTCGGAAGTGTCATAAATGCCAGATTTATGCTGATAAGGTGCATGTACCGTCGAATCCTCTGAATGTGATGTCTTCGCCATGGCCGTTTGCCATGTGGGGCATTGACATGATTGGAAAGATTGAGCCGACTGCTTCCAATGGGCATCGCTTCATCCTTGTTGCCATCGACTATTTCACCAAGTGGGTCGAGGCAGCGTCGTTCGCGAATGTCACCAGACATGTGGTTGCCCGTTTCATCAAGAAAGAAATCATTTGTCGCTATGGGATTCCCGAAAGAATCATTACTGATAACGGTTCTAATCTCAACAACAAAATGATGAAGGAGTTGTGTCAGAACTTCAACATTCAGCATCACAATTCTTCCCCTTACCTCCCTAAGATGAACGGCGCTGTTGAGGCGGCAAATAAGAACATAAAGAAGATTGTGCAGAAGATGGTCGTCACGTACAGAGATTGGCATGAGATGCTACCTTTCGCCTTGCATGGGTACCGCACTTCAGTACGTACATCGACCGGGGCAACCCCTTACTCCCTGGTGTATGGTATGGAAGCAGTCCTACCTGTTGAAGTGGAGATTCCTTCTCTAAGAGTCATGTTGGATGTCAAGTTAGATGAAGCTGAATGGATTCGGACAAGGTTCAATGAGTTGAGTCTTATCGAAGAGAAGCGAATGGCAGCCATTTGTCATGGGCAGTTGTATCAGAGTCGGATGAAGAGAGCTTTTGATTAGAAGGTGCGTCCTCGTTGTTTCCAAGTCGGAGATTTAGTGTTGAAAAGGATCCTTCCTCCTCAGACAGATCACAGGGGCAAGTGGACTCCTAACTATGATGGACCGTATATTGTCACCAAGGTTTTTGATGGTGGGGCCTTAATGCTTGCAACTATGGATGGTGAAAACTTCACTTCCCCTGTGAACTCAGACGCAGTTAAAAAATACTTCGCATAAAATAGACCCGCTGGACAGTAAAAAGAGTAGTCCAGGCAAAAATGGGCGTCCCGGCGAACCAAGAAAATGAAAGGGTTCGGGAAAAAATTAGGGACAAAAATAAAAAAGGATTGTACACCCGGTAAGTTGAAAACCTGAAAAGGCAACTTAGGCAAAAATGGGTATCCCGGTGGATTGAAAACCCGAAAAGGGCGATCCAGGCAAAAGTTAGGGATTAAGCGATGACTGCGTTCTGAGTAGTTCTGAATCTCATCTCGTGCCAATGACTGGAAATTTTTGAAAGGGTAGGAAACAGTCCAATCACCTTCTCAGAAGGCTGATCATCTAGAGGATCTTGAAGATGGGCAAGTCATAGCAGAATTGGAACCCAATAGAAATCCATTTCACATTGCCATTAGATTAATTTCTGTTTTTATCTATTGTGCGATTACCTCTTTCCAGGGATTGCTTCTTAATGTAAATGCCTATTCAGAGGTCATTCAATCAATAAAATCATGTTATTCAGTATATCTCTGTTTTCATTTTCATTTTACTGTTTTGTTTGCAAAAAGGACGTCCGAATTTTTGATAAACATTGCATCATGACACATAAGGGCTTTACAGGTACATGCTTAATAAACATTTAAAATTGCTGTAAATTTTAAGTGCTTTGGATCGTCTATTCAGAACAGATACCCTCGGGGCATTTCCTTAAAATTCCCTGCAGATGATCGTGAATATCTTCCCCAGTGAAGTCACCAACAGACAAATTCGGTGTCTTATCCCTGCAGAGCTGATCAGAGTGTTGGATTCTTCAATCCCCAGCAGTTTCTCACCACCGCACTTCCCCAAGCGGTTGTTTCAGGACATACACTCCCCAGCGGAGTTGACAGTGCCAGACTGTATCTTCCCAGCAGAAGTGGCTGCTCCTTAGAGTTCAATGCCAGATCGATAATCCCAATGCCAGATCCATGGTTTCTTTCCTTGAAGCAGAACCTCAGTACCATATCAGTGTTTGCTCCCCCTGCTGAGTCATCTCTCGCAAACCGTGGTTGCCAGAATCATTATAGCTCTCCTCAGCAGCAGGCTTCCAATGCCATTCTTTCCCCGATCAGAGTCTCGGTATGGCCAGAACACCGCATGGCTAGTCATCTCCCCACAGAGTTCATTGTGGTGTGTATCTCCAGCAGCCTGGCCAAAGCCCAGAGGATGGTAATCATTTCCCCAGCAGATCCCCTTGCCTCGACTTGGCATTCTACCCAGCATTTCGCATCCCTGCATGTAGAATCATATTGCATTGCATCCTTCCAAATCGAGTAGCATTTCCATTTTCATGGAGCATTACGCCATTGAAAAATTCAAACATACGCATGTAAGCATAAAACATTCTCGGTATCCCAAGTGATAAGCTAGAAGTTGTTTCCAGTACTCAGACTGAAGATTGTTCATGACTTACCTTTGTTATCCCCAGCAAGTGTCATTGGCCCATGCGCCGCCTCTATTATCATTCCCTATTTCTGTCAATGCTGACAGGCATGAAGTTTTCCGGTATCCAGACCGAAGTGGCATTCAGGCCAGTTTTCCGGTATCCAGACCGAAGTGGCATTCAAGCCAGTTTTCCGGTATCCAGACCGAAGTGGCATTCAGGCCAGTTTTCCGGTATCCAGACCGTAGTGGCATTCAGGCCAGTGTTCCGATGTTCAGATCGAAGAAGTTTCCGATGTTCAGGTCGATGCAACTTGTGGCATTCAGGCCAATTTTCCGATATTCAGATCGAAGTGGCATTCAGGCCAAGTCTTTCCGATGTTCAGATCGAAGAAGTTTCCGACGTTCAGGTCGATGCGACTTGTGGCATTCAGGCCAATTTTCCGATGTTCAGATCGAAGTCATTTCCAGTATTCAGACTGATGAGCGGCATTCAGGCCATGGTTATTTCTGTGTTACCATTTATTTTGGTATCCAAGTTAACATTCTTTTTCGATATTCATACTGACTTTCACCGTACCGGACGGATTCTTCTTTCAAGACCACCTCTTTGCCGATTCTGACAGACATTGTTACTTCACTTCACTTCAGTGCAAATTTTTGGGCTTTTATTGTATTCAATCCCTTGATACCTCGAAAGCACGAAAACAGCTGCCATCTTCTTTCCGGGTCTCCAGTTGATTAAATAGGGGCAGCTGTAATACCCCAAAATTTACCCTTCATTTTTCCTGAAAAAATAAATAAATAAAAAAATAAACGAAAAATAAAATAAAATAAAAAAACGAAAAAAATAAAAAAATAAATAAAAATTATTTAATTAATTAATTAATTAATTAAATAAATAAATAAAATAAATAAATAAAATATAACAAATTATTTTGGACTTGGGTCTCCCTCATTTGAGCCCACTACCCACGAAAATCAGTCTATAAATACTGAAGTTTCAGTAGAGGAAAACACACTTGGAGTTACACTGGGAGATTCACTGGAAAAAGATAGTGAGAGAAAGAAGACAGAACAAAGGGGGATTTTGAGGAGAAACAAAACACTCTAAGGTTTCCTTGGAACAAAACCCTGAGGAAAAAGATAGTGAGAGAAGACCTGACAGAGAACTCAGAGCAGCCTCCAAACCCTGAAGGGAACTCAACTTGTAAACCTCACGGGTGCAACTCAATTTCAATCAAGCTCTCCAATCAGGTTTGCCCTATATCCATCATCTTTATGCCTTTAATTTGAATGCTCTAAATGTATGAGGTATTATGGGTGAATTTGATACCTTTTTTGTGAGCCTTTTGCGAATTTTGATGGAATTATTCATGTGGTTACATTTTGATTTAGGGGCAACTTTGGGTTACCCTATTTTGTTTCTCTAACCTGTCTTTGCGTTGCCATGGCATTGTTTTCCCTGGATTTCACCTTGTTTGTCTAACCTTTCTGTTGAGTTTTTGTGAATGCACATGACTTTTGCAGGGATAACTTGCGTGGTTTCCCACTTTATTTGTGGGATACCCCGTGGAGGTTCATTCCGATTACCTGTACTGACCCACTTTCTTTGATGATGTTAGCTTGGAAGGATCTCAGGGTTTCCCATTCCTCTAATTGCTGTTACTTCGGATCTTTATCCGTGTGGTAATTTTTTCCTTTTCTCGTACTTTATCGCTTTCTTAGCTGGAAGACCTCGATAGGAGGCAATGTTTGAGCCCCTTGGTGGCATTTTACTTTGAGATACATGTTTTGTGTTTTGTATTCATATCCCTGCAGGTAGCGCGGTTCCTTCGTCAAGGACTGCCTTTTTGCCCTCGAGCATCCCAAACCCTAAAACCCAAAGCAACACGTTTACTCCTTCTACTACAGGCGAGTAAGTCTCCAAAGGTCGAGCATCCGGTAGATTGCGTAGTGACGTCGTTCGTCCAAAACCCAATCCATAACCCCGTAGTTAGCCGAACTACGGCTTGCTCTGATTCTCATTCCAGATGAGATACGTAGGCATAAGACGCGATGTCTTAGCGAGCACACATCCCCTTAACCCATAGGTCAGCTGAGCTACGAAGACTCTGATTCTCATATTCAGATGAGATACGTATGTAGTGGATGCGACATCCGCGCGAGTCATTTCTCTTAACCTTTTTAGTAAATAAACACATTAGGTAAACCCGCACCCTTTAGACAAAAACTACAAAAGTGGATCCCGTAGAGTACTACGGATGCGTAGGGGTGCTAATACCTTCCCTTCGCGTAACTGACTCCCGAACCCAAGATTTGGTTGCGAGACCCCGTCTTGTCCTTTCCTTTTTCAGGTTTACTTCGAGCGTTTCCTTTCCCTCCTTTGGGATGAATAACGCACGGTGGCGACTCTTCTGTCTTTTTCTTTCGCCGGTTGTTTTTTTTCGCACTGTATTTTTCAGGTTGCGACACTTACCTCGTGTAGAGGATACCATTTATCATTCCGAGATGTCTGAGGGTCCGGATGTTTACGATAAAATGGACAAAATGAAGGATCAGTTTCTTGAGTTACGCAAGGAATTGAAGATACTAAGGGGTAAGGATTTGTTTGGGAAAAGTGCTGCTGAGTTATGTTTAGTGTCAAACGTGAAGATCCCGGTGAAGTTTAAAGTGCCTGGCTTTGATAAGTATAAAGGTAACACGTGTCCACTCAGTCATCTAGTGATGTATGCCCCCAAGATGTCTACCCAAACTGACAACAATCAACTGTTAATTCACCACTTTCAAGACAGTTTGATCGGTGCTGCGCTCCGTTGGTATATGGGGTTGGACAGTGCAAGCATTCACACTTTCAACGACTTGGAGAGGCTTTTGTCAAGCAATACAAGTACAACATGGATATGGCGCCTGATAGAGACCATCTGAGGTCTATGTCTCAGAAGGATAAAGAGACATTCAAAGAGTACGCGTAAAGATAGAGGGAATTGGCTGCTCAGATCACTCCTCCTTTGGAGTAAAAAGAGATGATAAAGATCTTTCTGAAAAGCCTGAGTTCATTTTATTATGAACGTATGATTGCTAGTGCCCCTAGTGACTTTACCGAAATGGTAAACATGGGGATGAGGCTTGAGGAAGGTGTCCGAGAAGGACGTTTGTCAAAAGATGAAGCATCGTCAAGTAAGAGGTATGGCAGTAGTTTTGGGAAGAAGAAAGATAGTGAAACAAATGCAATAATCAGTGGAAGGCAGAGAAGGCCTAAGATAAGAAAGAGTCAACCACCCCGTCAACGCCATCATCAAGTATCTTCAGTCATTCCAGTATTTTCCAATAATCAATCAGTACCAATTCAACAACATAGTCAACAACAACAACCGCAACAAAGAGCAAACACCTACAACAACAACAATACCAACAATCATCATCAATAAAACTTTGAGAGGAAGAAGGTCTATTTTGACCCAATTCCTATGTCATACGCAGAACTCTATCCATCTTTGGTTCTCAAGAACCTAATCCAACCAAGAAACCCACCACAAATTCCAGAACCACTTCCGTGGTGGTATAAACCTGAACTCCGTTGTGCTTTTCATCAAGGGGCACCCGGACATGATATAGAAAATTTCTATCCACTCAAGTATGAGGTTCAGAAGCTGATGAAGAGTGGAATGGTGTCCTTTGAGGACCGTGCGCCGAACGTGAAAGCAAATCCATTACCAGCCCATGGAAATTCTTCTGTTAATATGGTGGATGGTTGTCATGGTGAGTTTAAGGTTTTTGACGTTCATTTTATCCGGAGGTCCTTAGTGTAGATGCATAAGGATATTTGCTTGGTGAGTGATTGTGAGCATGACCACGAGGGTTGTGTTGTTTGTAGTGTCAACCCGAGGGGTTGTGAAGTTGTGAAAAGAGACATCCAACGACTGATGGATGAAGGCATGATTTAGATTGTTCAATCTCGTCATGTAGATGATGATGTAAATGTCATAGTGCCCATTTTCAAGCAGCCATAGATATTGGTAATTCAATACGACAACAACAACAGTAACATTGTCAGTAATAGATTAGTATCGCCGTTAGTTATACAATTAGCGGGTCCAGTCCCGTATTCATTAGATAAAGCTATTCCGTATCAGTATAATGCTATGATGATGAAGGATGGTCAAGAGGTCCCGTTGCCTACGACCAGTTATGTGGTGAGCATTGCTGATGTTACTAAGGTGACCCGAAGTGGTAGTGTGTTTGGGCCAATGTTCCCAAAGGATAAAGAAGAATCAGTTGTCAGTAAGAAGGTAGAAGTGCCTGTTGTGGATCTGATTAGTGCTTCAAAGGGTAAGTCTGGTGAATCCAACGATTTGAAGATTAATGATGATGATGAGGTACTTCGTTTGATCAAGAGAAGTGAGTTTAATATGGTGGAGCAGCTGCTCCAAACCCCCTCAAAGATCTCAGTGTTGTCTCTGCTCATGAACTCAGAAGCGCACAGAGAAGCACTGCAGAAAGTTCTCGAGCAAGCTTTTATGGAACATGATGTTACAGTGGATCAGTTTGATCATATTGTGGCTAACATCACTTCCTGCAACAATCTCAGCTTTTGTGATGAAGAACTCCCTGAGGAGGGAAGAAATCATAACTTGGCTTTGCATATCTCTATGAACTACAAAGATGATGCTTTATCGAATGTGCTTGTTGACACTGGGTCCTCGTTGAACATACTGCCAAAGTCAACATTGTCAAAGCTATCATACCAAGGAGCGCCTATGAGGTATAGCGGTGTAATCGTCAAAGCTTTTAACGGTTCACGCAAAATAGTGATAGGTGAAGTGGACCTTCCAGTTAAGATAGGTCCGAGTGACTTCCAAATTACTTTTCAAGTAATGGACATCCACCCGACCTACAGTTGCTTGTTGGGAAGGCCGTGGATTCATGAGGCAGGAGTCGTTACTTCAATGTTGCATCAGAAACTAAAATTTGTGAAAAATGGAAAGCTTGTAATCGTTGGCGGGGATAAGGCGCTATTGGTTAGCCACCTGTCATCTTTTTCTTATGTTGAAGCTGAGGACGAGGTTGGAACTCCGTTCCAAGCCTTATCTATTGCTACTGAAAAGACAGTTGGGGCACCTATGTCCTCATTGAAGGATGCAAAGAAGATTGTAGAAGAAGACAATGTTGATCAGTGGGGGCGCATGGTAGAGGTCTCTGAAAACAAAGGCAAAATCGATCTGGGTTTTCAACGAGGTTCATCAACTTCAAGGTCTGAAGATATGCAACTTATCTTCCGTAGCGGAGGGTTCATTCATGGCAATGAACAACACTTAGCTGCTGTGCTAGAGGATGACGAAGAGGAAAACTGCACCAATTTTGTGACGCATGGAAAGACTTGCAACAATTGGACTGCGGTTGATGTTCCTATTATTTTGCATCGATCTAAGTAATTGCTTTTATATGTTTTCAAAATCCTTCTCCTATGCCTAAGCGAGAAGCGAACATTGTTTGGGCATTTTCAAATTGATCATTAATAAAATTAATTCTATTCATCCACATCTATGATGTTTGTTTTTACTTTTTGCTATATTATGAAAATGGTAATCACAAAAAACATATATAAACAATATAATTGTCCATCTGCATAATATTTGGTCACAAATTCACTTCTCTAAAATAAAAGTATCAAATCATTATGCAGGTTGGTTCTTAACCCCATTGAATACAATGATCCTTCTCTTTCTCCAAATTTTGAGTTCCCTGTGTTTGAGGCTGAGGAGGAAAGTGATGAAGAAGTGAGTGATGAATTATCTCGTCTTCTTTAGCATTATGAAAAAGTTGTTCAGTCGTTCGAAAAGCATATTGAGTTAGTCAACTTGGGTTCCGAGGATGATGATCGCGACTTTATGAGTCTATCGGGGTACTAACTGCAAGCGCACAGTCTAATCGCGTAGTTTTAAAAGATATCGATCCCACAGGGACTTAATGAATCGATTTACCGTTTTTCTAGGGTTACTGCGTAAAGCTAAGGCGGATGATACTTTAATGATTAGGGGAAAAAAATAAAACTAAATTTGGATCTAGATAAAATATCAAATAATATGGTACTTAAACTGATCTAACATGCTGAGGATTTTAGAGTGTTGGGGCGGTAATAATTTTGTCTTAATTTCACTCAAGTTTTATAAAATAGGCCACCTTTATACTTATTGAGTGTGTTGAATTTTGTTATGGCTCAAGAAAATTGAGGAGAATAGATAATAAAAATTTTCACACTAGGGGCTTGACTTAAGAAAAAAAAATTATTATTGAAAGGGAAATAACATACTTGAAAGAGAAATAAACATACTGATAGGAAATCTTAACATGACTGAAACAAAGTTTTCCCCCTACACTTAAATAAAACATTGTCCCCAATGTTTCAAAAAAGCGAAAGAAAAAGAAAAAAATGGTACCCAAACTCAATTCTGCCTGCGTCCTCTTGTTCTCGGACCCGGTGATCGTTCATGTATTGCCAAGTCATCAAACCTGTTAAGCAAGTCAGTGAACCTCTGGTCGGTTGTTGCATTCCTCTCTTGTTGTTGTTGTTGCATCTGGCGCATTAGTTGCATTATTTCGTTATTCTGCGCATGCATGGCATCAAGCCGTTGGTCTTGATGTTCAATAGCATCCATGATGTCATCATTTGGTGCAGGCCTTCTTCTTCGACGACGTCGGGAGGATGGACCAGCTACATTATCGGAAGGATTATGTGGGACCGAATGTTGTTCAGGACCTTGATCACCTTACTCCATTTCATCAAACTCGTCTAGGGGCGGGTTTGCTTGTGTAGGTATGGTAGGTTCGGGAGCATTCAAATCGTAGATGAATCTGTTGGGGTTAGTAACATCGGTGAGTGCAATGTTGGGCAAAACAACGCTTGGGATTTCTTGGTTATTCACCATAAGATAATAATTCCCGCCTACCCTATTTTTGATTGAGCGGCAGGAGCGACAATAGCTGATATCCATAAACAGGGGTGGCAAAGATTGCAAATTCTGAAGTCGGTCCCCTAAATTTAAACTGAGTGCGATGGTGGTTATTAATCCTCCAATCACAAAAGGTTGATTGCCTCGAGCACAAAGGGTACGGATATGGTGAAGTAAGAAAGAGGCGGCGTTTACCTTTGTATTTGCTGAAAAGATGCAGTGTAGGAAGAATAATTCTTTCGCGTTAACTTTGTTGTTGTTGGCTCTTCCAAAGATGGTGTTTTGCAAAATACGGACAAAATACCGGATAGTGGGGTTGTGTATGTGTGAAGCAAGTAATGCATCCCAATTGGTGGTTACCACATCGGATATTTTTCCAAAAAGTTCGAATGCGACCGTGTTCCACTCTGAGTTTGGAGGGATTCTTGGGTGGACGTCGTCTCCTTCAGGAAAACGTAGCATGGCACTCAACTGTTCTTGAGATAGTGCGTACTCAGTGTTGAACATACGGAATTTTGCGACACCGGTTAAGTACTCATCCTCACCGGTTGGAGTGGTGTATGAATAGGAGCTTAAAAACTCCAAGGTGAGTGATGGGTATGTTGGGTGATTTTGCATGCACAGAAAAGTTAAATCGGATAGCCTAAGCAGCCATTGCACTCCTTGATGTAATCCTAATTCTTGTAAGCAATTGAAATCTGGGTACCTGGTAGATGTGACACCGCGTTGCTGAAACCGAACAAACTGCTCCCGTTGATAGTTACTATCTTCAGTTCGGAAAATAATATCTCCAAATTGCATTTGATGTTGGTTCTCCGCCATTTTGATTGGTAGGTAGAAAAAAGGAGAAAGGAAAAGGGGATGAATTTTTTTTGTATAGAATGGTTTTTGGAATGATGTGGTGTAGGAAGAAAAATGTGGAGAAGGTATTTAAAGGAAAAGTTTTGAAATTGGGAGGAGAAGTTGGTGAGGAAAAAATTAATGGGGATAAAGAGGTGAGTTGAAGGGGAGCAACGGTCATGACAACGGTCAAAAACATTTACGAGAAAGCAAGTTGTCACGTTCGTGACAGCATGCGTGACGGGCGTCATGGGGGTGTTGCGACCGTGGCAGCATGCGTTACGCTCGTCACACCTCTGATCATGCAACGGTCAAAATGTTCCTGACAGCATGCGTGTTTAATTATTATTATTTTATTTATTTATTTATTATTATTATTTTTTGTGTGTCATGGATGCTACTTTACTACACCATAGAATATATATTTTTTCTCTAATAAACCATGTAAGTAGTAGCATACAATATATATCAGCATTGGTAATTTTAGACAGTGCATAAATCAAAATGAAATTTAATTTAACCAATAATGCCAGTAGCTTCATAAAAATAAACATAATGTAATATTTGACTGAAGATAAAATAAAACATGCGAAAAACCCTAAGATTAAAAATATTGTCAAATGAAACTATAAATTTCCTAAGATTAAAACTGGTTAACTGCCATTCTTCTAGCCACTTGTAGAATCTCTCGTCGGAGGAGCAAAGGAATTGACACGGTGTAGCAACTCGTGAAATTGATTTGTCATTCTACTCATGTGTTCCATAAATTCATGTCCCATCATAGTTAACTCTTCTCTAATGGCATCTTTTTCTGACATCAGAGCTTGAATAGCGGTATTATAATCAGTTCCGGGTATATGATGTCTAAGATCAGGTACTGCCGATTCCGCGGATGGGATAGGATGAGGTGGAGAGGCAGCATCATGGTAACCAGTTGGTGTCTGCGGATCAGACTCAGCATTAGGAATTTGGTTGTCAAGAATCTCATAATCTTGGATGGTTTCAACAGATCTAACGGGAGAAGGTATTCCATCCAGGTTGTAGAGCCAATTATTTCGGTTATGGACACTAGTCATCGGGCTAGGCATGGTGAATAGGTAAAAAGCTTGGTTGTTAATTAATAGTTCAAACTCTTCAGGTCCAAGGTTTCCTATAAACATAGTGTTGAAAAGGAAATTTATATTCATAGGCTGAATACCGCAAAAAGGGTTCAAGTCAAGCATGGGTTGGCGCAATCCGATAGCATTAGCAATCATAGTTATCAATCCCCCTATTTGAATCGGTGCACGGTCATCTTGAATAAGGAGGTCAAAACTCGCCAACATATAAGTGGCACCATTCACTGGACGATTCTGGGAAGCACAAAATATTATGAAAAGTTCATCACGTTATACTGTGGTAATGTTTGAACTTTTCCCAAAAAGAGTGTGTGCTAGGATCTTGTGGAAATAACGAAAAGCTAGGTTATGTATGTTTCCAGAAAGAAACTCATGTTCCTCCGGTTCATCATTTCCCGTCAAACTTCCCCAAAAATGCTCAAGCTCTTGATATTCAAAGAGGTCCTCTTGGTTCATGGTGAATGTGTCAAAAGAAGTAGGGAACCCTAAGAGGTTAGTAAATTCTCTAATGTTATACTGATACTCCATATTGAACATCCTGAATTGAATGAAACCTCGATTTATTCCTTTTCCATGGTTCGGTAAAAAAATCAAGGAGCTAAGGAATTCTAGAGTTAGCCTCCGGTAAGTAACAAATTATCTCCGAATAGGAGTGGTTTCCCACCCTATTTGATTCAGCAGATATAGGACACTATCTCTTAGCCCAAGTACGATCATTGCACAATCATCGACATAAAAATTTGGGTGCATCTCTCTCAGCAAGTTCTTCAAATTTTTGTCTCTGAGCTCTCCCTCGGAAATTAATAGCCATGTGATCAATATGTGCCATCAGGTCAGTGTTAACTAAAGAAAAGAAAAACAAGAATTTTAGTCAGGATTTGGCCAGATGCCGAAAGAAGAAAAGAAGAAAAATTTAATAAAATAAAGAAAATGAAGAATGAAAACTGAATAAAATCAAAAGAATAATCAAAGAAAAATAAAAATTTGTGGGTTGTCTCCCACGAAGCGCTTTGTTTAATGTCGCAAGCTCGATAGAAAACTATTAAATGTTAATCTATTAATTTTTGAGACAATACGTCTAAGTGCAGGACTTGCGAGTCTTCATTGTTTTCAGCATAATGATAATGTTTTAGACGCTGCCCGTTTACGATAAATGATTCAATAGATTTTCCTTTAATTTCTACAGCCCCACTAGAAAAGACATTAGTGACTTTGAAAGGGCCAGACCACCTTGAGCATAGTTTTCCTGGGAATAACTTAAGTCTAGAGTTAAACAATAGGACTACATCGCATTGTTTGAAAGTTTTCCTTGATATACGTTTATCATGCCATTTTTTCGTTCTTTCCTTGTAGATTTTGGCATTTTCGTATGCATCTTGTCTGAGTTCCTCTAATTTGTTTATATCTAGAATTCGCTTTTCACCGGCGGCCTTATAGTTTAAATTTAAATTTTTAATAGCCCAATAGGCCTTATGTTCTAACTCCACCGGGAGGTGACACAATTTACCATAAATAAGCTTAAATGGGGTTGTTCCTATGGGAGTTTTGTAAGCGGTTCGATATGCCCATAAAGCTTCGGGTAATTTTGATGACCAGTCTTTCCTCGATGTAGCGACAGTTTTTTCCAATATCTGTTTAATTTCTCTATTAGACACTTCCACTTGTCCACTAGTTTGAGGATGGTAAGGTGTTGCTACTCGATGTTTTACACCATACTTAAACAATAATTTTTCGAGTATTTTAGATATGAAATGAGATCCACCGTCACTGATGACTATTCTCGGGACACCAAATCTTGGAAAGATTATATTCTTAAAGAGTTTAATTACTACTTGTGTGTCGTTTGTTGGAGAAGCTATAGCCTCAATCCATTTTGATACGTAGTCAACCGCTACGAGTATGTACTTGTTACCAAAAGAAGGTGGAAAAGGTCCCATGAAATCTATTCCCCACACATCGAAAATTTCTACTTCCAAAATGCCTTTTTGTGGTATTTCGTCACATCTAGATATGTTTCCTGTACGTTGACACCTATCGCATTTCTTGACAACGGTATGTACATCCTTCCATATGTTTGGCCAATAAAGACCGGCTTGTAGGATTTTAGAGCAGGTTTTGGATGTACTTGCATGTCCACCATAAGGAGCGGAATGACAATGTTGGATTATACTTTCTACCTCTTCTTCAGGTATACAGCGACGGAAAATACCATCGGAGCCTCTTTTGAAAAGTAAAGGGTCGTCCCAGTAATAATGTTTTATGTCATGGAAGAATCGTTTCTTTTGTTGGTAGGATAAATCAAGTGGAACTACTCCGGCGGCTAAATAATTGACAAAATCAGCGTACCATGGTTTAACGCATACAACCAAGGTGGTCTCTACCTGTTTGTCAGCTCTATTTTCTTCCAAATTAGCTATAAGTTTATCGTACGAGAAATCATCGTTGATCGATGTTCTTTCCGGTTCCAGGTTTTCGAGTCTAGAGAGGTGATCTGCTACTACGTTTTCAGTTCCTTTTTTATCTTTGATTTCCAAATCAAATTATTGTAGCAACAAGATCCACCTTAGGAGTCTAGGTTTAGCGTCCTTTTTTGTTAAGAGGTACTTAATGGAAGCGTGATCAGTGTAAACGATTATTTTAGCTCCGACCAAGTAGGAACGAAATTTATCTAGTGCAAATACTACTGCTAAAAGTTCTTTCTCGGTCGTGGCGTAATTCATTTGCGCTTCATCTAGAGTTCTACTCGCATAATATATGACGTGAAGTTTTTTATCCTTTCGTTGTCCTAAAACAGCGCCTACGGCGTAGTCACTTGCGTCACACATTATTTCGAAAGGTTCATTCCAATCCGGGGTCTGCATTATGGGCGCGGAGATCAATGCTTGTTTAAGTGTTTGAAATGCTTCTAAACATTTATTGTCGAAGATGAATTCAGCGTCTTTCATTAATAATTCGGTTAAAGGTTTAGTTATGTTAGAGAAATCTTTAATGAATCGTCGGTAAAAATCGACATGTCCTAAGAAGCTTTGTATTTCCCTCACAGTTTTCGGAGGTTGAAGGTTTTCGATTACTTCTATTTTGGCTTTGTCTACTTCAATTCCTCTATTTGATATGATGTGTCCTAGAACAATTCCTTCTTGTACCATAAAGTGACATTTTTCCCAATTAACTACTAGGTTTACTTTTACACATCGTTCTTGAACTCTTTCTAGGTTTTCAAGACATTCTTCGAAACTTTGCCCGCATACGGAAAAGTCATCCATAAAGACTTCCATGATGTTTTCGAGAAAATCGGCGAATATTGCCATCATGCACCTTTGGAAAGTTGCAGGAGCATTGCACAAGCCAAATGACATTCGTCGATAAGCGAAGGTACCAAAAGGACATGTGAACATTGTCTTTTCTTGGTCATCAGGATGAATTGGTATTTGAAAGAAACCTGAGTAACCGCCCAGATAGCATAAATGAGAATGCTTGGCTAGTCGTTCTAACATCTGGTCTATGAATGGTAAAGGAAAATGATCTTTTCGGGTTGCTTTGTTTAGCTTTCTATAATCAATGCACATTCTCCATCCCGATTTCAATTCGTTTGGTTATAGTTTCTCCTTTTTCATTTTCGATCACTGTTATACCTCCTTTCTTTGGTACTACGTATACAGGACTAACCCATTTGCTATCGGATATAGGATATATGATACCTGCCTCTAATAACTTCATTACTTCCTTCTTCACTACCTCACTCATGATCGGGTTTAGTCTCCTCTAGTGTTCCCTAGAAGTTTTACAGTCTTCTTCTAGCATGATGCGGTGCATACAAATAGAAGGACTTATCCCTTTAAGATCGATGATGTTGTATCCTAATGCGGTTGGATATTTTCTTAAGATATGTAGGAGTTTTTCGGTTTCAAGTTTTCCTAGGTCTGCATTGACTATTACTGGTCGTTCAAGTTCTAAGTCTAGGAATTCATATCTCAGATTTTTGGGAAGTGTTTTCAGGTCGAGGGTTGGTTTCTTAAGGCATTGCATAGGGTCTGATGTTATTGCTAAACATTGGTTCAGTTTGTCTTCTACACGATAGTCAGACAAATCGTCATTTTCGAATTCTGTTTCTTTTATGCATTCATCGATGATATCCATGAAGTAACATGTGTCTTCTATTGCAGGTGCTTTCAAAAATTGGGAAAGAATAAACTCAATTTTCTCTTCTCCTACTTCGAAAGTGAGTCGTCCTCGTTTTACGTCTATGATAGCACCGATAATTGCTAAGAAGGGTCTTCCCAATATAATGGGGGTAACTTCATCTTCTCTTATGTCCATAATTATAAAATCGGTGGGAATGTAGAATTGACCTATGCGCACGGGAACGTTTTCAAGAATTCCTACGGGATATCTAACAGAACGATCTGCTAATTGCACAGACATTTTAGTTGGTCTTAATTCTCCCATTTCAAGTTTCTTGCATATGGACAAGGGCATAACACTGATACCGGCTCCTAAATCGCATAAAGCTTTGTCTATGACAAATTTTCCTATATGACAGGGTATAGAAAAACTACCAGGATCTTTAAGTTTAGGAGGCATATTTTGGATTATTGCGCTACACTCAGCAGTGAGTGTAACGGTTTCGTTATCTTCAAGTTTCCTTTTATTAGATAAAATTTCTTTTAAGAACTTAGCATATGAGGGCATTTGTGTAATAGCTTCTGTAAAAGGAATTGTGACGTTTAATTGTTTCAGTAGGTCAACAAATTTTTTAAATTGGCCCGCGTTTTTTGTTTTAATTAGCCTTTGAGGATAAGGGATAGGTGGTTTGTAAGGCGGTGGAGGTACATAAGGTTCTTTTTTTTCTACGGTTTCCTTATTACACTCTTCCTTTTCTTTAGGTTTACCTTCTTCCTTAGTTGACTTTTTAGAGTTTTGGTTCTCAATCCTTGGGTCAGATGATCCTTCTACCTCTGTACCACTTCGTAATATAATTGCATGAGTGTGGCCTTTCGGATTAGGTTGTGGCTGTCCAGGAAATGTACCAGTTGGGGAAGCAGTAGACGCTTGTTGTTGGGCTACTTGCGAGATTTGTGTTTCAAGCATTTTGTTATGGGTAGCCAGGGCATCTACTTTACTTGCTAGTTGTTTAATCTGTTCTCTAGTGTGTACATTCTGGTTTAAGAACTCTTTATTGGTTTGCTGTTGAGAAGCTATGAAGTTCTCCATCATGATTTCTAAGTTGGATTTCCTAGGAACGTTATTGTTAGGTGTATATGGGGTCAGCTTTTGATATCCAGGTGGTACAGCTGGAGCTTGACTGAGGGCTTGACCTGGTGCGTATAAAGCGTTGTTACTTTTATACGAGAAATTAGGATGGTTCTTCCAGTTTGAGTTATAGGTATGCGAGTAAGGATTTCCTTGAACATAGTTCACCTGATCTGTTTGAATTCCTGTTAGGAGTTGACAATCTGTAGGAGTGTGACCTTGAATTCCACAGACCTCGCAATTTTGAGTTACGACAACCACGGTGGCTGGAGGTGATACATTTAAACTTTCAATTTTCTGGGCAAGAGCATCCACTTTTGCATTAACATGATCAAGTCTACTTATCTCGTACATGCCACCTTTCGTTTGAGGTTTTTCTACCACTGTTCGGTCGCTTCCCCACTGATAATGATTTTGGGACATGCTCTCGATAAGTTGATAAGCGTCGGTGTAAGGTTTATCCATAAGCGCACCACCGGCGGCGGCGTCTATTGTTAACCTTGTGTTGTACAAGAGACCATTGTAGAAGGTGTGAATTACTAACCAGACCTCTAAACCATGGTGTGGGCAAAGTCTCATCATGTCCTTGTATCTTTCCCATGCTTCAAAAAGAGATTCGTTATCTTTTTGCTTAAATCCATTTATCTGGGCTCTCAACATAGCTGTTTTGCTTGGAGGAAAATATCGGGCAAGAAAGACTTTCTTCAACTCATTCCATGTGGTGAATGAGTTGGAAGGAAGAGACTGAAGCCATCTTCTAGCTTTATCTCTTAACGAGAAAGGAAAAAGACGAAGTCGAATTGCCTCTGAAGTGACACCATTAGCTTTAACAGTGTCATCATATTGGACAAATACGGATAAATGAAGGTTTGGATCCTCGGTAGGATTTCCAGAGAATTGATTCTGTTGCACTGCCTGCAATAGCGAAGGTTTAAGTTCGAAGTTTTTCGCTTCGATTGCGGGTGGAGCAATACTCGAATGCGGCTCATCCTGCGATGGAGCAGCGTAATCTCGAAGAGCACGAGCTGGTTCGGCTATCGCTGGTATCGTCAAAGGAAGGGGATTTTTGACATCAGGAATTTCGATTGGAGGAAGATTGTTTCTAGCACGATACTCCCGAATTCATCGTAATAATCGGAGATATCGTTCGACGTCGTTGATTCGTAAGTAGTACGGCTCACCTTGTGAGCGAGTGTGTGGCATACAAATCAACGAAAAAGGGAAAAAATAAAAATTGCCTTAGTCTCTACAGTGTAATAGAAGAGTTACGATATCGACTAAATAAAAGTCCCCGGCAACGGCGCCAAAAACTTGATCGCGACTTTATGAGTCTATCGGGGTACTAACTGCAAGCGCACAGTCTAATCGCGTAGTTTTAAAAGATATCGATCCCACAGGGACTTAATGAATCGATCTACCGTTTGTCTAGGGTTACTGCGTAAAGCTAAGGCGGATGATACTTTAATGATTAGGGGAAAAAAATAAAACTAAATTTGGATCTAGATAAAATATCAAATAATATGGATATCAGTATGTAGTAAGTCGTATTTGGGGAATCAAATCTGCGTTGGTCTTTTCCTTAATTTTAAAATAAGTCTTTTCAGTAGACACTATTAATTAAAAGTCTTTTCCTCAAACTCTCGCTCTGTTGAATTAGACTATGACTTTATATTTTAACGTACGCTCTCACTATTTCGTTAAATCTAAAATCACTTTTGAAAATAATAGAATCTATAGAAACTCCTTTTGAGAAAATACTAACCGTTTAAACGCCCTCGTCTCAAACTCTCGGTCTGTTGACTTAGATTATATGATTAAACTTAAATGCTTAACTCTCGTCCTCACATTTAACTTTTAAAAATAATTTTTGAAAATAATTAGAATTTAATTAACCTTAAAAATTGCTTTTGCCCTGATTTAAAGTTAATGTTCAATTTACATTGTCCAGTTAAAAACTCAAACCGTCGTTCTATTGATTTTAACTTCTTTATGTCTTTTACTCTCGTATAAAGACCTTGGTATTAACTTTGTAAATTGAGACCAGAAAAAGAGTGACTATATTCTGAAATAAATTTAAACCAACTCAATTTTGATTCCTTTATTCCGCTTACTTTACATACCGATATCTAAATTAATTAGCCAGACATGATAAACATGCATAAACAATAATCATGCATAAATACGGCCATATCAAACAAACAATATATATAAACAGCGGAACAAAGCATATGTAAATTAAAACAATAAATCAATTAATTAATGAACCTGGAAAAATACTAGAAATCTGGATTTTATATCCTACGCTTCGGTGCTCGAACACTCCACCACAAGTCGGTTGGATTTGTTCTTCACAATTCTCGATCAGATAGGAAAGTAAAAACAAGGAAATAAAATACTATGATCTAAAGTAAGGTTAGATCCAGTAAAAAATACACAATAGTTTCCGGTGTAGAAACTATCGTGAGAAAATAAATTGTATGTTTCGGAAATTAAACTAGAAAAGAAAAAGAAATAAATTGCTTGAAAAATTAGAATGCTGGAAAAATTGTACGGAAAAGAGAGAGCTTTAATTGGCTTTTGTGAGGTTTATTTATATTAACCTCCCAAAATAACCGTTTCCTAGAATGGGTCTTCAGTGTGGTTCAAAACGTCTACGAGTGCAGGAGAGAATTTAGGGGAAAACCGTCCACTCCGTTACGCACGTAAATCCTAAAATATAGGATGGAATGTGTGACGTCCGTCACACTATGTGTTACGGTCGTAACACTAGGTTTTAGGACGTGGCGATTGGCACGTGCTTATTGCGGTCGTGACATCAATCTTTTTTTTTTGTTCCAAGCGTGGGCTGGGCTTTGGTGCTTCAGCTTGCTGCTTTTCCTAGAAAATCTTCTTTTTGCACCCCTTTTCTTTCTTTTTCACACGTGCTTTAAATAATGATACCTGAAATAAATAATAAGAAAATACCGAGTAATATCGAATAATATAAAATAAATTGAATCAAATAACGATATAATTTAATTAAATCAAGTCTAAAAATGTGATATAGTTTCATGTTATCAGATGATGTGAAGGAAGTCAAGATTGGGTCTCGACTGTGTCCAGATGTTAAGAATGGGTTGATTGATCTTCTTCGAGAGTATTCAGATGTGTTTGCTTGCTCCTATCATGACATGACTAGGTTGGATTCTGAGATTGTGGAGCATAGATTACCGTTGAAGCCAGAATTCCCGCCAGTCAAGCAGAAGTTAAGAAGAACGCATCCTGATATGGTAGTGAAGATCAAAGAAGAAGTGCAAAAGCAGATTGACGCTGGTTTCCTTGTGACCATTGAGTATCCGCAATGGGTGGCCAATATTGTGCATGTGCCGAAGAAAGATGGAAAGGTCTGCATGTGTGTTGACTATAGAGATTTGAATAAAGTCAGTCCGAAAGACGATTTCCCTTTGCCACACATTGATATGTTGGTGGACAATACTGCTAAATTCAAAGTCTTTTCGTTTATGGATGGATTTTCCATATATAATCAGATCAAGATGGAACCCGAAGATATGGAGAAGATCATATTCATTACACCTTGGGGAACATTCTGTTATAGAGTGATGCTTTTTGGTTTAAAGAATGCTGGTGCAACTTACCAAAGAGAAATGACTACTCTTTTTCATGATATGATGCATAAAGAGATTGAAGTTTATGTTGATGACACGATTGCTAAATCAATTGATGAAAAGGAACATGTTGAGCATTTGTTGAAGCTATTCCAGCGTTTGAGGAAGTATAAACTCCGCTTGAGTCCCAATAAGTGTACTTTTGGTGTTCGTTATGGTAAGTTGTTAGGCTTTATTGTCAGCAAGAAGGGTATTGAAGTTGATCCTGCCAAGGTCAAAGCCAGTCTGAAAGATGATTTCCCTCTACCACACATTGATATGTTGGTCGACAATACTGCTAAATTCAAAGTCTTCTCGTTTATAGATGGACTTTCCGGATATAATCAAATCAAGATGGCACCCGAGGATATGGAGAAGACCACATTCATTACACGCTGGGGAACATTCTGTTATAGAGTGATGTCTTTCGGTCTAAAGAATGCTGATGCAACTTACCAGAGAGCAATGACCACTCTTTTTCATGATATGATGCATAAAGAGATTGAGGTATATGTCGATGACATTATTTCTAAATCAATTGATGAAGAGGAACATGTTGAGGATTTGTTGAAGCTATTCCAGCATTTGAGGAAGTATAAACTCCACTTGAATCCCAATAAATGTACTTTCGGTGTTCGTTCTAGTAAGTTGTCGAGCTTTATTGTTAGCGAGAAGGGTATTGAAGTTGATCCTGCTAAGGTCAAAGCAATACAAGAGATTCCTGCGCCCAAAGCTGAGAAGCAAGTCAGAGGTTTTCTCGGCCACTTGAATTATATTTCCAGATTCATTTCCCATATGACTGCCACATGTGCGCCTATATTCAAGCTCCTTTGGGAAGATCAGTCTTGTGATTGGACCGAAGACTGCCATAAAGCATTTGATAGTATCAAGGAATATTTGCTTGAACCTCCTATTTTTTCTCCACCTGTTGAAGGAAGACCGTTGATCATGTATTTGACTGTACTCGAAGATAATATGGGTTGTGTTCCTGGTCAGCAAGATGAGACTGGAAAGAAAGAATTTGCAATTTACTACCTCAGTAAGAAGTTCACCGACTGTGAGACTCGGTATTCTATGCTTGAGAAGACTTGTTGCACATTGGCTTAGGCTGCTAAGCGTCTGCATCAATATATGTTAAATCATACCACTTGGTTGATATCCAAAATGGATCCAATCAAGTATATTTTTGAGAAGCCTGCTTTAACTGGGAGAATTTCCCGTTGGCAGATGTTGTTGTCAGAGTATGATATTGAATACCGATCTCAAAAAGCTATTAAAGGTAGTATCTTGGATGACCATTTAGCTCATCATCCAATTGAAGATTACTAGTCAGTGACATATGATTTTCCTGATGAAGAGATCTTGTACTTGAAAATGATAGATTATGATGAACCATTGCTTGAAGAAGGGCCAAAACCTGATTCCTGTTGGGGCATGGTATTTGATGGAGCTGTTAATCAATATGCAAATGGCATTGGGTGGTGATTATTACTCCTCAAGGCACGCATTTTGTAACACCCCGATGAAATAAGGATAATTATTTAATTTAAATTAATATAATATTTATTAATTTAATTAAATAATTGGAATATTATTGGAATATTATTATTATTATTATTGGAATAAAAGGTCCCATTTGGTAAAAGAGAGTTTTCACGTGAATACAGAAAAACGACTCTAAAGTGGAGAAAGGGAAAAAGAGCCAGAGAACAAGGGTTGAAGAGAGGAAGAGCTTGAAGATGAAGGATTGCCGGATTAACTCAGGTAAGGGGGGTTTATCGTCGTTTAATGGGTATTATGGGTTAACATGTAATGGGTAGTGATAAACCATTGATTTGACTCTAATTAGATGATGAATGTTGAAATTGTGAAATTTTGGATGAATGAGATATGAGTATAATTGAAGAAAATTCGTAAGGATTAGATGGAATAATGTTAGAATTTGTGAGATTGAATGTGTATGATATGTGTTAGACAATATGAATGAGTGTTGTGTAAAAATTGGAATGTGGAAGGTGGGATCTGAGAATCTCGTAGCAGAGAAAACCATAGCAGATCTGGAATTCTGGTTTCTGGTCATACGCGTATGGCACTAGGCAATACGCGTATGAGATGGTCTAGTACGCGTATGGCACTAGGCAATACGCGTATGGATGGAGAAGATGATGATTTTAACGTAGTTTTGTCTCTGTTGGTACGCGTATGAGGATGTGGTACGCGTAGCATACGCGTATGAGGCAGGCAATACGCGTATGGGATTGGCTGAGAAATAGGCCATACGCGTATGGGACTAGGCAATACGCGTATGGGCAGAATTGTGATTTTTCTATGCTATTGTTGTGCAATTTTTGGTTGTTCAGCTGAGTAATGTAATTTTAGCTGATGTATGATATAGTAGGGATCGTTTTCCGTTGTTTTGAGCAGCGTAGGTATTAGTAGAGTGTGCTAATACTGTGATTATTAATTGGCATGACATGATATGATTTTTGTGATAACATGCTGATGATGTATGATGGTATGCATAATACTGTGAATGTATATGTTATGTATGCAATTGTGAATGGACTGTTTATGGCTTAGAGTGTGAGCATATGTCTATTTTGAATTGTTGTTGATGTTTGCATGCTAGGTGATTTAGCATGTATATTATGGCCTTTATGGTGGTAGCTAATTCCCATGGTGAGGAATTAGTGAGTGAGTTATTGTGGATTGTTGTTGATGTTTGCATGCTAGGTGATTAGCGTGCATATCATAGCCCTTGGGGTGGTAGCTAATTCCCATGGTGAGGAACTAGTGAGTGAGTCACTAGGTCTCAAATGAGTGGGACTAGTGAGCTTGGTAGCCGTATCTGGATTTGATCGGTGAGGTTGAACTATATGTTCACGAATAGTCGGTACCGCATGCATGGAGTCTCATTGCATAATGTATGTATGGCGTATAATATGAATGGATGTATTCCAATATTATGCGTGTGTTTTGTGTTTGTGTTGAATATGATTTTGAGTTGATGTTACCATTGCTGAATGTGTAATCTGATTTGGGTGATGAATGCGTTAAGTTACTTAGCATTACATGATATTTTATAATGCTTATTATATCGATTGAGGAACTCACCCTTACAACTATGTTTCAGGTAACGAGCAGTGATTGAGTAGAAGCTAGTCCTTGGAGTCTAGTGTAGTTCCTTAGTGGGTCATGCTCTGGTAGATGTAACATCGGGACGGGATGTTTTACTTGTTTTTCATTGTTGATTGTTGAACAAGTTTACATGTAATGTGTTACATGTTTTGCATTGTTGTTAGATTTTATCCGCTGCGAATTATGCAAATGTTTTATTTTGATTAAATAAATGAGCATGACAGGATATCATGGTGAATGGTGTGAAGTGTCAAGTGTGACACCCTTAATTGCATATCTACTCTGATTATATTTTGTGGTTTTAATTAAATATTTGGGGTATTTTTAGAAGGGTGTTACATTAGTGGTATCAGAGCATAGTCGGTCGAGTCGAGTCGTAATTATTCTGTTTCCCTGTACGTGATAGGTGTTGTGCAACCCTATCAGTACTTATTGTTTTAGCTTGTTGGGTTTTCAGAATAGAGATGGCTGGAAGAGGTAGAGACGATGCTGCGATTGCTGAGGCTCTGGGTATGCTAGCTGGAGTACTTGGAGGGAATCCGAATGTTGTGGGAATGGGAGCTGCTCGTCAACTGAGTGAGTTCCAGAAGAATAATCCTCCAATGTTCAAGGGAGCATACGATCCAGATGGTGCTCAGAAGTGGTTGAAAGAGATTGAGAGGATCTTCCGAGTGACTGAGTGTGCCGATAACCAGAAGGTCAGGTTCGGTACGCATATGCTGTCAGAGGAAGCAGATGATTGGTGGGTTGCTACCCGCACTGAGTTGGAAGCTGCTGGAAGTACTGAAATCACGTGGGCGGTGTTCAGAGAGAGATTCCTGAGGAAGTACTTTCCAGAGGATGTCAGAGGAAAGAAAGAGATAGAGTTCTTGGAATTGAAGCAGGGCAACCGGTCTGTTACTGAGTATGCTGCTAAGTTCACAGAGCTGTCGAAGTATTACACTCCCTATAACGAGGCTACTGGGGAATTTTCAAAATGTGTGAAGTTTGAGAACGGGTTACGTCCCGAGATCAAGCAGGCTATTGGGTATTAGCGGATTAGAGTGTTTTCCGACTTGGTTGACTGTTGCAGGATTTTTGAACAGGATACCAAGGCCAGAGCAGAGAGCTATCAGCAAAGGGTTGATAGGAAAGGCAAGAATCAGAATGATCGTGGGAAACCGTATGCAGCTGGCAAAGGTTTCCAGAGACAGAGTGGGATGAAGAGGCCTAGTGGGGGAGACTCCAGTGCCCCTGCTAAGTGTTACAGATGTGGTCAGGCGGGACATCGTATCCATGAGTGTACCAGTAATGAGAAGAAGTGTTTTAAGTGTGGAAAAGGTGGTCACTTGGCTGCAGAGTGCCGGTTGAAGACTGTGACTTGTTTCAACTGTGGAGAAGTGGGTCATATCAGCCCACAGTGTCCTAAGTCGAAGAGAGAGAACCAGTCGGGAGGCAAGGTCTTTGCTTTATCGGGTTCTGAGACTTCTGCAGATGATCGTTTGATCCGAGGTACGTGTTATATTAATGGCTTTCCTCTTGTAGCTATTATTGACACAGGTGCGACTCATTCCTTTATATCTTTGGATTGTGCTGTGAAACTTAATTTAGAGATATCTGAGATGCATGGGAGTATGGTGATTGATACTCCTGCGAAGGGTTCAGTGACTACTACTTCAGTTTGTTTAAATTGCCCTTTGAGTATTTTTGGTAGAGACTTTGGGATGGACCTTGTGTGTCTTCCACTAGTGCAGATTGATGTTATCCTGGGTATGAACTGGTTGGTGTTTAACCGAGTCTATATCAACTGTTTTGATAAGACTGTGATCTTTCCTGAGATTGAGGAAGAAAAGAGTTTGTTTCTATCAGCAAGGCAGGTGAATGAGGCAGTAGTAGATGGAGCAGAGTTGTTTATGCTGCTAGCGACTTTGGAGGCTAAAGATAAACTGGCGATTTGTGATCTAGCCGTGGTGTGTGATTTTCCTGATGTGTTTCCTGAAGAAGTGAATGAATTACCGCCAGAGCGTGAAGTCGAGTTCTCGATTGATTTGGTACCTGGTACTAGGCCGATATCGATGGCTCCGTACCGTATGTCTGCTGTTGAGTTAACTGAATTAAAGAGTCAGCTGGAAGATCTGTTGGATAAGAAATTTATTCGTCCGAGTGTGTCACCGTGGGGTGCACCAGTGTTATTGGTTAAGAAGAAAGAAGGTACTATGAGGTTGTGTGTGGACTACAGGCAACTGAATAAAGTGACGGTCAAGAATCGGTATCCTTTGCCGAGGATTGATGATTTGATGGATCAGTTGGTTGGTGCGAGTGTGTTCAGCAAAATAGATTTGAGATCTGGGTATCATCAGATACGTGTGAAAACTGAGGATATTCAGAAGACTGCTTTCAGAACAAGGTATGGACATTATGAGTATTCTGTAATGCCTTTTGGTGTGACTAATGCGCCTGGGGTATTTATGGAGTATATGAATAGGATTTTCCATCCGTACCTAGACAAGTTTGTGGTGGTGTTTATTGACGATATTTTGGTGTATTCGAAATCTGAAGAAGAGCATGCTGAACATTTGAGAGTGGTTTTAGGAGTTCTACGAGAAAAGAAGTTATTTGCTAAATTGTCCAAGTGTGAATTTTGGTTAGAAGAGGTTAGTTTTCTTAGTCATGTGATTTCCAGAGGTGGTGTTGCTGTTGATCCTTCTAAGATAGAAGCGGTATCTAAGTGGGAAGCTCCGAAGTCAGTTTCTGAGATAAGGAGTTTTCTTGGACTTGCAGGTTATTATAGGAAATTTATTGATGGATTTTCTAAGTTGGCGTTACCGTTGACGATGTTGACTAGAAAGGGGCAAGCGTTTGTTTGGGACTCAAAATGTGAAGAAGGTTTCCAAGAGTTAAAGAGAAGGTTAACTATTGCTCCTATTCTGATATTACCGAGTCCGTCAGAACCATTTGAGGTTTACTGTGATGCTTCATTGTTGGGTTTAGGTGGTGTTTTGATGCAGAATAAGCAAGTTGTAGCTTAGCTTCGAGACAACTGAAGGTTCATGAGAGGAACTATCCGACACACGATTTAGAATTGGCAGCTGTGGTATTTGTTCTGAAGTTATGGAGGCATTACTTGTACGGGTCAAGATTTGAGGTTTTCAGTGACCATAAAAGTTTAAAGTATTTGTTTGATCAGAAAGAGCTGAATATGAGACAGAGGAGATGGTTAGAGTTTCTGAAGGATTATGACTTTGGTTTGAATTTCCATCCGGGTAAAGCAAACGTAGTGGCTGATGCATTGAGTCGGAAATCATTGCATATGTCTATGTTAATGGTTAAGGAATTGGATTTAATTGAGCAGTTTAGAGACTTGAGTTTGGTGTGTGAGAGTACTCACAATAGTGTTAAATTGGGAATGTTGAAGTTAACAAGTGGTATTTTGGATGAGATTAGAGAGAGTCAGAAATCCGATGTGCTTTTGGTGGACAAGTTGACTCTAGTGAATCAAGGTCAAGGTGGTGAATTCAGAGTTGATGAGAATGGTGTTTTGAAATTTGGTAATCGGGTGTGTATTCCGGATGTTACCGAGCTTAAGAAGAGTATTCTTGAGGAAGGACATCGTAGTGGCCTGAGTATTCATCCTGGGGCTACGAAGATGTATCATGATTTGAAAAAGTTATTTTGGTGGCCGGGAATGAAAAGAGAAATTGCGAGTTTTGTTTATTCTTGTTTGACTTGTCAGAAGTCAAAGATTGAGCATCAGAAGCCGTCTGGGCTAATGCAACCGTTGGTTATTCCAGAGTGGAAGTGGGATAGTATCAGTATGGATTTTGTTTCTGGTTTACCGAGGACAAGTAAGAATTTTGAAGCTATTTGGGTGATTGTTGACAGATTGACAAAATCGGCTCATTTCATTCCGATCAGAATGGATTATCCGTTAGAGAGATTAGCTGAGTTGTATATTGAGAAGATTGTAAGTTTGCATGGTATTCCGTTGAGTATTGTTTCGGATAGAGATCCTAGATTTACATCGAAGTTCTGGGAAGGTTTGCAGAGGGCTTTGGGAACTAAGCTGAGATTGAGTTCTGCATATCATCCGCAAACTGATGGTCAGACTGAGAGGACGATTCGGTCACTAGAGGATCTTTTGAGGGCTTGTGTTTTGGAAAAGGGAGGTGCTTGGGATTGTTATTTACCTTTGATTGAGTTTACCTACAACAATAGTTTTCATTCGAGCATTGGTATGGCACCGTTTGAAGCTTTGTATGGTAGGAGATGTCGGACACCTTTATGTTGGTATGAGTCCGGTGAGAGTGCTGTGGTTGGACCGGAGATTGTTCAACAAACTACGGAAAAGATTAAGATGATTCAAGAGAAGATGAGGATTGCTCAGAGTCGTCAGAAGAGTTATCACGACAAGAGGAGGAAGTCACTTGAGTTTCAAGAGGGAAATCATGTGTTTCTTCGTGTTACTCCGATAACTGGGGTTGGTCGAGCTTTGAAGTCGAAGAAGTTGACACCTCGATTTATTGGTCCTTATCAGATTTTGGAGAGGATAGGGGAGGTAGCCTATCGTATCGCTTTACCGCCGTCACTTGCGAATTTGCATGAGGTTTTTCATGTGTCTCAGTTGAGGAGGTACATTCCTGATCCGTTGCATGTGGTCCAAGTAGATGATGTACAGGTGAGAGATAACCTGACTGTTGAAACATCACCTATGAGGATCGAGGATCGAGAGTTGAAGCAGTTGCGGGGTAAAGAGATTGCTTTGGTAAAGGTAGCTTGGGGAGGACCAGCAGGTGGCAATATGACTTGGGAACTTGAGAGTCAGATGAAGGAGTCTTATCCTGAGTTGTTCGCTTGAGGTATGTTTTCGAGGACGAAAACTCTTTTAGTGGGGGAGAGTTGTAACACCCCGATGAAATAAGGATAATTATTTAATTTAAATTAATATAATATTTATTAATTTAATTAAATAATTGGAATATTATTGGAATATTATTATTATTATTATTGGAATAAAAGTTGGAATTAGAAAAGGTCCCATTTGGTAAAAGAGAGTTTTCACGTGAATACAGAAAAACGACTCTAAAGTGGAGAAAGGGAAAAAGAGCCAGAGAACAAGGGTTGAAGAGAGGAAGAGCTTGAAGATGAAGGATTGCCGGATTAACTCAGGTAAGGGGGGTTTATCGTCGTTTAATGGGTATTATGGGTTAACATGTAATGGGTAGTGATAAACCATTGATTTGACTCTAATTAGATGATGAATGTTGAAATTGTGAAATTTTGGATGAATGAGATATGAGTATAATTGAAGAAAATTCGTAAGGATTAGATGGAATAATGTTAGAATTTGTGAGATTGAATGTGTATGATCTGTGTTAGACAATATGAATGAGTGTTGTGTAAAAATTGGAATGTGGAAGGTGGGATCTGAGAATCTCGTAGCAGAGAAAACCATAGCAGATCTGGAATTCTGGTTTCTGGTCATACGCGTATGGCACTAGGCAATACGCGTATGAGATGGTCTAGTACGCGTATGGCACTAGGCAATACGCGTATGGATGGAGAAGATGATGATTTTAACGTAGTTTTGTCTCTGTTGGTACGCGTATGAGGATGTGGTACGCGTAGCATACGCGTATGAGGCAGGCAATACGCGTATGGGATTGGCTGAGAAATGGGCCATACGCGTATGGGACTAGGCAATACGCGTATGGGCAGAATTGTGATTTTTCTGTGCTATTGTTGTGCAGTTTTTGGTTGTTCAGCTGAGTAATGTAATTTTAGCTGATGTATGATATAGTAGGGATCGTTTTCCGTTGTTTTGAGCAGTGTAGGTATTAGTAGAGTGTGCTAATACTGTGATTATTAATTGGCATGACATGATATGATTTTTGTGATAACATGCTGATGATGTATGATGGTATGCATAATACTGTGAATGTATCTGTTATGTATGCAATTGTGAATGGACTGTTTATGGCTTAGAGTGTGAGCATATGTCTATTTTGAATTGTTGTTGATGTTTGCATGCTAGGTGATTTAGCATGTATATTATGGCCTTTATGGTGGTAGCTAATTCCCATGGTGAGGAATTAGTGAGTGAGTTGTTGTGGATTGTTGTTGATGTTTGCATGCTAGGTGATTAGCGTGCATATCATAGCCCTTGGGGTGGTAGCTAATTCCCATGGTGAGGAATTAGTGAGTGAGTCACTAGGTCTCAAATGAGTGGGACTAGTGAGCTTGGTAGCCGTATCTGGATTTGATCGGTGAGGTTGAACTATATGTTCACGAATAGTCGGTACCGCATGCATGGAGTCTCATTGCATAATGTATGTATGGCGTATAATATGAATGGATGTATTCCAATATTATGCGTGTGTTTTGTGTTTGTGTTGAATATGATTTTGAGTTGATGTTACCATTGCTGAATGTGTAATCTGATTTGGGTGATGAATGCGTTAAGTTACTTAGCATTACATGATATTTTATAATGCTTATTATATCGATTGAGGAACTCACCCTTACAACTATGTTTCAGGTAACGAGCAGTGATTGAGTAGAAGCTAGTCCTTGGAGTCTAGTGTAGTTCCTTAGTGGGTCATGCTCTGGTAGATGTAACATCGGGACGGGATGTTTTACTTGTTTTTCATTGTTGATTGTTGAACAAGTTTACATGTAATGTGTTACATGTTTTGCATTGTTGTTAGATTTTATCCGCTGCGAATTATGCAAATGTTTTATTTTGATTAAATAAATGAGCATGACAGGATATCATGGTGAATGGTGTGAAGTGTCAAGTGTGACACCCTTAATTGCATATCTACTCTGATTATATTTTGTGGTTTTAATTAAATATTTGGGGTATTTTTAGAAGGGTGTTACACATTTTCCCTTTACAGCTAGATTGACTTTCAAGTGTACAAACAACATGGCAGAATATGAAGCTTGCATTATGGGGCTCGAAGAGGCTATGAATCTCAGAATCAGGTATTTAGATGTCTTCGGAGACTCAACTTTGGTTGTAAATTAGATCAAAGGTGAATGGGAGATGAATCAACCCGGTTTGATACCATATAGAGATTATGCAAGGAGGATTTCAATTTTCTTTACAAAAGCTGAGTTTCATCATATCCCTCGAGATGAAAACCGGATGGTCGATGCTCTTGCAACATTGGCGTCTATGATTATAGTGAAGTATTGGAATGAAGCTCCCAATTCGTCTGTGATGCGTCTTGATAGGTCAACTCATGTGTTTGCTGTTGAAGAAATCAAAGACGAGAAGTCGTGGTATTACGACATCAAGTGTTTCCTCCAAAGTCAGATTTGTTGGAGAATAGCCATCCAAGGCGCAACGGAATTTAAAAAATTTCTCCATTTAGTGATCCTTACGAATGGGCATGATCAGTGATAGAATCGTTACCTCTTGTGGCGATTCAAACCTTTGGTGCAGATCTCTGATAATGATCAAAACCTTTGATACAGATCCACGGGGCGATCACGAACGTTGAACGATGACAACGTCTCTACTCAGTCCACACGAACGGATTCCTTCAATCGCAGTGCTAACTGTTATGAATGAAGGCTTTGAGTGAGAGAAAGAGGGAAACAAAATTTCAAGTCTCTACTTGAATTTCAGTCTGAGTGGAGTGGAGTCGAGTGGAGTGACAATGCTTCTACCCAAGGGGTTCTATTTATAGAACCACTTGTGTGGGCTTCAAGCTAAAAAACCCGCTTAAGTGTATTTTGGCCCATATCTTATAATATGCCCAAAATCACTTAAGTATTTGGTACCTTACCATATTTCGTCTCCCACTTAAGTGCACCGTACCTTACGGTGTTCCTTACTTACTCTATCTCTCATCAATCCGTCCTTTGTGTGTGACCCTATAGGTTTTCGCGGCGTTGGTAATTATATTAAATCACGCATTTAACATAATAAACAGTGAGCGGTATCTAGCAACACATCACTGCTACCCAAGTCACGAAAATGTCATGTGATCTGACAAAACCTCATGTGATAATAATTATGTGTATAATTACCCCTTTGCCCTTATGTCTATATTGAACACAAGGTATAGACCGTGTCACCCTTGTCCAGTTCAATATTGGGCCCATAGACATTTATCCTGTTACGCAGGATTGGCAAATTCCATCTAGGACACTCATGTCCCTCAGCATGCTTCGTGGAGTACCCATCAACTGTATTTATGGTTATCCAGTTACGGACAAAGTTGGATCAACAATAAAGCACTCGACTCTACATCTAGGATCCATAGTGGTTTCAGGTCGAAGAGTGGTATACACTTTCATCACCATGAGAATAACTTATGACACTTTGCATAACTTTCTATATAGTATTCTCATAGCGGGTCAATCCGGTATAAATATTACTCCTAATATTCATACCTATGTTTAAGACTTGATAACTCTTTATCCATGATCCATGAGATGTGATCATCAGTCTACAAACATAATAGTCTTAATGCTTTAATGTTATCCCACTTCACACTAAAGCTCGACTACGGATACTTTAAGAATAGTGTCCTTATGTTTAATGTGTTCTCATGATTAAGTCACACTTAATACGTTAAACGGACTATCTATTCCAGGGACTTTATTAATCAACCATAATAAAGAAAATGCCTTTAAATAATTCGATACAAGTACCAAAAGTATTGGCCTCTAGGGCTTACACCAACAAGATTTACCCGTCTGGGGCATCTTTGAAAGATAAAAAGACTTTGAGAAGATTAGCCGACAATTTCTACTTGAATGGTGATGTTCTGTACAAGAGAAACTTCGACATGGTTTTGCTCAGATGCATGAATAGACACGAAGCAGACTTATTGATGACTGAAGTGCATGAAGGTTACTTTGGTACTCATTCTAATGGATACGTGATGGCGAAGAAGATGTTGCGAGCAGGTTACTATTGGCTGACAATGGAATCTGACTGTTGCAAGTTTGTGAAGAAATGCCACAAGTGTCAAATATATACGGATAAGATTCATGTTTGATAACATGAAACTATATCACATTTTTAGACTTGATTTAATTAAATTATATCATTATTTGAGTAAATTTATTTTATATTATTCGATATTACTCGGTATTTTCTTATTATTTATTTCAGGTATCATTATTTAAAGCACGTGTGAAAAAGAAAGAAGAGGGGTGCAAAAAAGAGGATTTTCTAGGAAAAGCATCAAGCTGAAGCACCAAAGCCCAGCCCACGTTTGGAACAAAGGAAATGGCTGTCACGACCGCCACAAGGACGTGCCAAGCGCCACGTCCCAAGACCTAGTGTTACGACCGTAACACATAGTGTGACGGACGTCACACATCCCATCCTATATTTTAGGCTTTACGTGCGTAACGGAGTGGACGGCTTCCCCTAAATTTTCTCCTGCACTCGTAGACGTTTGGAATGACACTGAAGACCCATTCTAGGAAACGGTTATTTTGAGAGGTGAATATAAATAGACCTCACAAAAGCCAATTGAAGCTCTCTCTTGATCTCTCTTCGCCGTGCAATTTTTCCAGCAATATTTTCCCAACATTATTTTTCCAGCATTCAAATTTCCAAGCAATTTATTTCCTTTTCTTTTTTAGTTTAATTTCCAAAGCATACAATTTATTTTCGCACGATAGTTTCTACACCGGAAATTATTGTGTAATTTTACTGGATCTAACCTTACGTTAGATCATAATATTTTATTTCCTTGTTTTTACTTTCCTATCTGATCGAGAATTGTGAAGAACAAATCCAACCGACTTGTGGTGGAGTGTTCGAGCATCGAAGCTAGGAGATAAAATCCAGAATTCTAGTATTTTTCCAGGTTCATTAATTAATTTATTGTTTTAATTTACATATGCTTTGTTCCGCTATTTATATATATTGTTTGTTTGATATGGCCGTATTTATGCATGATTATTGTTTGTGCATGTTTATCATGTCTGGCTAATTAATTTACATATGCTTTGTTCCGCTATTTATATATATTGCTTTATGGGCTTATCGAACCGCTTACAAAACTCCCATAGGAACAACCCCATTTAAGCTTATTTATGGTAAATCGTGTCACCTCCCAGTGGAGCTAGAACATAAGGCCTATTGGGCTATTAAAAATTTAAATTTAAACTATAAGGCCGCCGGTGAAAAGCGAATCCTAGATATAAACGAATTAGAGGAACTTAGACAAGATGCATACGAAAATGCCAAAATCTACAAGGAAAGAACGAAAAAATGGCATGATAAACGTATATCAAGGAAAACTTTCAAACAGAGCGATGTAGTCCTATTGTTTAACTCTAGACTTAAGTTATTCCCAGGAAAACTACGCTCTAGGTGGTCTGGCCCTTTCAAAGTCACTAATGTCTTTTCTAGTGGGGCTGTAGAAATTAAAGGAAAATCTATTGAGTCATTTATCGTAAACGGGCAGCGTCTAAAACATTATCATTATGCTGAAAATAATGAAGACTCGCAAGTCCTACACTTAGACGTATTGTCTCCAAAATTAATAGATTAACATTTAATAGTCTTATGTCGAGCTTGCGACATTAAACAAAGCGCTTCGTGGGAGACAACCCACAAATTTTTATTTTTATTTGATTATTCTTTTGATTTTATTCAGTTTTCATTCTTCATTTTCTTTATATTATTAAATTTTTCTTCTTTTCTTCTTTCGGCATCTGACCAAATCCTGACTAAAATTCTTGTTTTTCTTTTCTTTAGTTAACACTAACCTGATGGCACATATTGATCGCATGGGTATCAAGTTCCGAGGGAGAGCTCAGAGACAAAAATTTGAAGAACTTGCTGAGAGAGAGATGCACCCAAATTTTTATGCTGATGATGGTGCAATGACCGTACTTGGGCTAAGAGATAGTGTCCTATATCTGCTGAGTCAAATAGGGTGGGAAACCACTCCTATTCGGAGACAATTTGTTACTTACCGGAGGCTAACTCTAGAATTTCTCAGCTCCCTGATTTATTTTCTCCTGCACTCGTAGACGTTTGGAATGACACTGAAGACTCATTCTAGGAAACGATTATTTTGAGAGGTGAATATAAATAGACCTCACAAAAGCCAATTGAAGCGCTCTCTTGATCTCTCTTCGCCGTGCAATTTTTCCAGCAATATTTTCCCAGCATTATTTTTCCAGCATTCAAATTTCCAAGCAATTTATTTCCTTTTCTTTTTTAGTTTAATTTCCAAAGCATACAATTTATTTTCTCACGATAGTTTCTACACCGGAAATTATTGTGTAATTTTACTGGATCTAACCTTACGTTAGATCATAATATTTTATTTCCTTGTTTTTACTTTCCTATCTGATCGAGAATTGTGAAGAACAAATCCAACCGACTTGTGGTGGAGTGTTCGAGCATCGAAGCTAGGAGATAAAATCCAGAATTCTAGTATTTTTCCAGGTTCATTAATTAATTTATTGTTTTAATTTACATATGCTTTGTTCCGTTATTTATATATATTGTTTGTTTGATATGGCCGTATTTATGCATGATTATTGTTTGTGCATGTTTATCATGTCTGGCTAATTAATTTAGATATCGGTATGTAAAGTAAGCGGAATAAAGGAATTCAAATTGAGTTGGTTTTAAATTTATTTCAAAATATAGTCACTCTTTTTCTGGTCTCAATTTACAGAGTTAATGCCAAGGTTTTTGTACGAGAGTAAAAGACATAAAGAAGTTAAAATCAATAGAACGACGATTTGAGTTTTTAACTGGACATTGTAAATTGAACATTAACTTTAAATCAGGGCGAAAGCAATTTTTAAGATTAATTAAATTCTAACCATTTTCAAAAATTATTTTTAAAAGTTAAATGTGAGGACGAGAGTTAAGCATTTAAGTTTAATCATATAATCTAAGTCAACAGAGCGAGAGTTTGAGACGAGGGTGTTTAAACGGTTAGTATTTTCTCAAAAGGAGTTTCTATAGATTCTATTATTTTCAAAAAGTGATTTTAGATTTAACGAAATAGTGAGAGCGTATGTTAAAATATAAAGTCATAGTCTAATTCAACAGAGCGAGAGTTTAAGGAAAAGACTTTTAATTAATAGTGTCTACTGAAAAGACTTATTTTAAAATTAAGAAAAAGACCAACGAAGATTTGATTCCCCAATTACGACGAACTACATACTGATATCCATATTATTTGATATTTTATCTAGATCCAAATTTAGTTTTACTTTTCCCCCTAATCATTAAAGTATCATCCGCCTTAGCTTTACGCAGTAACCCTAGACAAACGGTAGATCGATTCATTAAGTCCATGTGGGATCGATATCTTTTAAAACTACGCGATTAGGCTGTGCACTTGCAGTTAGTACCCTGATAGACTCATAAAGTCGCGATCAAGTTTTTGGCGCCGTTGCCGGGGACTTTTATTTAGTCGATATCGTAACTCTCCTGTTACGCTGTAGAGACTAAGGCAATTTTTATTTTTTTCCCTTTTTCGTTGATTTGTATGCCACACACTCGCTCACAAGGCGAGCCGTACTACTTACGAATCAACGACGTTGAACGACATCTCTGATTATTACGAAGAATTCGGGAGTATCGTGCTAGAAACAATCTTCCTCCAATCGAAATTCCTGATCTCAAAAATCTCCGTCCTTTAACGATACCAGCGATGGCCGAACCAGCTCGTGCTCTTCGAGATTACGCTGCTCCATCGCAGGATGAGCCGCATTCGAGTATTTCTCCACCCGTAATCGAAGCGAACAACTTCGAACTTAAACCTTCGCTGTTGCAGGCAGTGCAACAAAATCAATTTTCTGGAAATCCTACCGAGGATCCAAACCTTCATTTATCCGTATTTGTCCAATACGCTGACACTGTTAAAGCTAATGGTGTCACTTCAGAGGCAATTCGACTTCGTATCTTTCCTTTCTCGTTAAGAGATAAAGCTAGAAGATAGCTTCAATCTCTTCCTTCCAACTCAGTCACCACATGGAATGAGTTGAAGAAAGTCTTTCTTGCCCGATATTTTCCTCCAAGCAAAACAGCTATGTTGAGAGCCCAGATAAATGGATTTAAGCAAAAGGATAACGAATCTCTTTTCTAAGCATGGGAAAGATACAAGGACATGATGAGACTTTGTCCACACCATGGTTTAGAAGATTGGTTAGTAATTCACACCTTCTAAAATGGTCTCTTGTACAACACAAGGTTAACAATAGACGCCGCCGCCAGTGGTGCGCTTATGGATAAACCTTACACCGACGCTTATCAACTTATCGAGAGCATGGCCCAAAATCATTATCAGTGGGGAAGCGACCGAACAATGGTAGAAAAACCTCAAATGAAAGGTGGCATGTACGAGATAAGTAGCCTTGATCATGTTAATGCAAAAGTGGATGCTCTTGCCCAGAAAATTGAAAGTTTAAACGTATCACCTCCAGCCACCGTGGTTGCCGCAACTCAAAATTGTGAAGTCTGTGGAATTCAAGGTCACACTCCTACAGATTGTCAACTCCTAGCATGAATTCAAACAGATCAGGTGAACTATGTTCAAGGTAATCCTTACTCGCATACCTATAACTCAAACTGGAAGAACCATCCTAATTTTTCATATAAAAGTAACAACGCTTTATACGCACCAAGTCAAGCTCCCAGTCAAGCTCCCAGTCAAGCTCCAGCTATACCACCTGGATATCAAAAGCCGACCCCATCTACACCTAACAATAACGTTCCTAGGAAGTCCAACTTGGAAATCATGATGGAGAACTTCATAGCTTCTCAACAGCAAACCAATAAAGAGTTCTTAAACCAGAATGTACATACTAGCGAACAGATTAAACAACTAGCAAGTAAAGTAGATGCCCTGGCTACCCATAACAAAATGCTGGAAACACAAATCTCGCAAGTAGCTCAACAACAAGCGCCTACTACTGCCCCAACTGGTGCATTTCCTGGACAGCCACAACCTAATCCGAAAGGCCACGCTCATGCAATTATATTACAAAGTGGTACAGAGGTAGAAGGACCATCTGACCCAAGGATAGAGAACCAAAACTCTAAAAAGTCAACTGAGGAAGAAAGTAAACCTAAGGAAAAGGAAGAGTGTAATAAGGAAACCGTAGAAAAAAAAGAACCTTATGTACCTCCACCGCCTTACAAACCACCCATCCCTTATCCTCAAAGGCTAATTAAAACCAAAGACGCGGGCCAATTTAAAAAATTTGTTGACCTACTGAAACAATTAAACGTCACAATCCCTTTTACAGAAGCTATTACACAAATGCCCTCATATGCTAAGTTCTTAAAAGAAATTTTATCTAATAAAAGGAAACTTGAAGATAACGAAACCGTTACACTCACTGCTGAGTGTAGCGCAATAATCCAAAATATGCCTCCTAAACTTAAAGATCCTGGTAGTTTTTCTATACCCTGTCATATAGGAAAATTTGTCATAGACAAAGCTTTATGCGATTTAGAAGCCGGTATCAGTGTTATGCCCTTGTCCATATGCAAGAAACTTGAAATGGGAGAATTAAGACCAACTAAAATGTCCGTGCAATTAGCAGATCGTTCCGTTAGATATCCCGTAGGAATTCTTGAAAACATTCCCGTGCGCATAGGTCAATTCTACATTCCCACCGATTTTATAATTATGGACATAAGAGAAGATGAAGTCACCCCCATTATATTGGGAAGACCCGTCTTAGCAACTGCCGGTGCTATCATAGACGTAAAACGAGGACGACTCACTTTCGAAGTAGGAGAAGAGAAAATTGAGTTTATTCTTTCCCAATTTTTGAAAGCACCTGCAATAGAAGACACATGTTACTTCATGGATATCATCGATGAATGCATAAAAGAAACAGAATTCGAAAATGACGATTTGTCCGACTATCGTGTAGAAGACAAACTGAACCAATGTTTAGCAATAACATCAGACCCTACGCAATGCCTTAAGAAACCAACCCTCGACCTGAAAACACTTCCCAAAAATCTGAGATATGAATTCCTAGACTTAGAACTTGAACGACCAGTAATAGTCAATGCAGACCTAGGAAAACTTGAAATCGAAAAACTCCTACATATCTTAAGAAAATATCCAACCGCATTAGGATACAACATCATCGATCTTAAAGGGACAAGTCCTTCTATTTGTATACACCGCATCATGCTAGAAGAAGACTATAAGACTTCTAGGGAACATCAGAGGAGACTAAACCCGATCATGAGTGAGGTAGTGAAGAAGGAAGTAACGAAGTTATTAGAGGCAGGTATCATATACCCTATATCCGATAGCAAATGGGTTAGTCTTGTACATGTAGTACCAAAGAAATGAGGTATAACAGTGATCGAAAATGAAAAAGGAGAAACTATAACCAAACAAATTGAATCGGGATGGAGAATGTGCATTGATTATAGAAAGCTAAACAAAGCAACCCGAAAAGATCATTTTCCTTTCCCATTCATAAACCAGATGTTAGAACGACTAGCCAAGCATTCTCATTTCTGCTATCTGGACGGTTACTCAGGCTTCTTTCAAATACCAATTCATCCTGATGACCAAGAAAAGACAATGTTCACATGTCCTTTTGGTACCTTCGCTTATCGACGAATGTCGTTTGGCTTGTGCAATGCTCCTGCAACTTTCCAAAGGTGCATGATGGCAATATTCACCGATTTTCTCGAAAGCATCATGGAAGTCTTCATGGATGACTTTTCCGTATGCGGGCAAAGTTTCGAAGAATGTCTTGAAAACCTAGAAAGAGTTCTAGAACGATGTGTAAAAGTAAACCTAGTACTTAATTGGGAAAAATGTCACTTTATGGTACAAGAAGGAATTGTTTTAGGACACATCATATCAAATAGAGGAATCGAAGTAGACAAAGCCAAAATAGAAGTGATCGAAAACCTTCAACCTCTGAAAACTGTGAGGGAAATACGAAGCTTCTTAGGACATGCTGGTTTTTACCGACGATTCATTAAAGATTTCTCTAAAATAACTAAACCTTTAACCGAATTATTAATGAAAGACGCTGAATTCATCTTCGACAATAAATGTTTAGAAGCATTTCAAACACTTAAACAGGCATTGATCTCCACGCCCATAATGCAGACCCCAGATTGGAATAAACCTTTTGAAATAATGTGTGACGCAAGTGACTACACCGTAGGCGCTGTTCTAGGACAACGAAAGGATAAAAAACTTCACGTCATATATTATGCGAGTAGAACTCTAGATGAAGCGCAAATGAATTACGCCACGACCGAGAAAGAACTTTTAGCAGTAGTATTTGCACTAGATAAATTTCGTTCCTACTTGGTCGGAGCTAAAATAATCGTTTACACTGATCACGCTGCCATTAAGTACCTCTTAACAAAAAAGGACGCTAAACCTAGACTCCTAAGGTGGATCTTGTTGCTACAAGAATTTTATTTGGAAATCAAAGATAAAAAAGGAACAGAAAACATAGTAGCAGATCACCTCTCTAGACTTGAAAACCTAGTGTAACACCTCAAAATTTGCCCTCCTCTTTTTGGGACTAGTTTAGCATGTTTTATATCATGTTTTAGGACATTAGGCATTTGCATATTGCATATCATGTGAAGTAAACAAGTCATCCTCTAAGGTCTTTTCAGAGATGGAGAAGTTGTATAGTTCAGGCCTGAGGGTCTTATTGAATTGATCACCAACCATCTGAGGGTTTGTGCTTTAATTAGGGTTTTCTTGGTTCTTCAAGGAGGTTGAGCATTATCTTGATTTCAAGGGTACATCGTCATTATCATGGTTATGTCATCCTCAAATGGGTTCTTTGTTCATGCTCAGGTTCCTTGGGATTAGGGTTTTGGCCTCTGGTCAACCCTAATCAATTGCATTCTTTCAATCAGTGATTTTCAAGGAGATGAGGTATTCTATGGAGAGGGGGATCACATGATCATTCTATTGAGCTTATATGAGGCAAGGTTCATTTTTGAAGCAAATTGGCCAAGTGTTAGAGGCTCAAAGTCCACAGTGCATTTTCAAGTCATCTGAGGACCTAGAAAGTCAACAGAAAGTCAAGTGAGGGCTAGGAGGGGGAGAAATGAGTTTCAACATCTCATTCATGCTCAAAAGAGGTTCATTTGTCGTTACAAACACATATCTTGAAGAATTTAAGGTTAGTGCAAAAGTTTCCAAAAATGGAAAGTGACCTGTAATTGAAAGTTTCCAAAAATGGAAAGATTTTGGTTCAAATTCAACTTGATCTTACATCATCAAAGAAGCTTCAAATGAATTTTTGTCTAACATGAAAGTGTAAGATCTTTCTCTCCAATTTCCAAAAAGTCCTAGATCATGAGCATCTGATGAATGGTTGAGGAGATATGATCAAATCATTGCCAAGTGTGCTTGAAACTTCAAAAGGCCATAACTTTTGACTCATAACTCCAAATTGAGTGCCTCTTTTTGCACTTTGCTCCTTATGACATATATTTTCCAAATCATTCATGGCATTGCATGAAATTTCATCATATAATCATTTGCCCATTCATGACCATTTTGGAGGGAAATTTGCAAATTTGAATTTGGTGCATCATGGGAACAAAATACCATTGCCAACATGTGCATGAAGTGATTTTAAGTGAATTTGATCATCCGTTTGCTACTGTTCACGTGTACATTTGCATGGCACCACCAACTTTCCAAAATTTGTCATACACCTTATTTTTGCCTAATCCTAATTAACTCATGACTAATTGTGATTTGGATGTGATTAGTAGAGCATATATAAGGCAAACCCTAACAGAATTGTTCATAATCATAAATTCTAGGTCTAGATCTCATTTTCCCTCCAAAATTTCTCTCATCTCAAATTCAAATTTTCTCCACACAACCACACATTTTCTTGATAGATCCATCATCCTCATGACATTTGGAGCATGATTCATCCATTTTTTTGTGGAATTTGAGCAAGGTTTGAAGCATGTCAAGCATATGAACACATCAATGGCAAGTGCAAATTGAGCTAGATCCAAGCATCTCCAAGCCTCAATTCATTCACAAAGCTTCATAACAAGAGTTAAGGAGTGGATTCACACACTTTGGAGGCCTTGAACTCACTGTTTTGATCACTGCCATTCTAGGTTGGTCCAATTTCGAATCTCATAATTCTTGACTTTATGCACATGATTAGATAGGTCTTTGCATGCTGGTGATTCTGATCTAAATTTCGTGGAATTTGGTTGAGAAATGACTAAGTTATGGTGAATTAAAGTTTTGAATGCAAATAAGTTTTCCTTCGATTCTCTTTGATCATGATGTTTTAGACTTAATTAATCATGGATTCATGACCTACATGCAAGGACGAGTTGATTGGTGTAATTATTTCTGAAATTTGGAGAAAAAAAATGCACGCGTTACTGTTCATCCACCGTCTTCATGAAGAAGACAGTGGTTTCCACCGTAGGACCGCCGCTGTGAACAGTAGCCAGCGCGTCTGGTTTTTTTGGTTAGGGCTTGGTCCAGTCAGTTGCCACGCATGCGTCCAGTGGCAGAGCGATAGGCTCTCATTCCTTTGACCAATCCACATGGCGTTTGACCTTGACATGGATGCCAACGCATTATTTAAACTCTGCGTTTTGATCCCTCCACGCTTCGATTCCAGCCGGTTCCACATTTTCAAAATTAATTCATCTTTTCTCTTTTCCCTCCATTTTAACATATATTTTCTTTATTAATTCATAATATTTTTATCCAATTTGTAAAAATCATAACTAATTGAAAATAGCTCCAAATTGAGTGCAATTTTTTGCCAAATGTTCATTGAGATGTCTAGTATTTTATCATGTGATTTTCCTGATTTTATCATTTATGGATTTTGACTGGTGAATTGTTATTTGATCATGATGCAAAATGTGACATGCTTCATTCTTTCTAGTGTGAAATGCTCATACATTGGCCAATTGACTTGAAATTTGGTACACTGATTCCTAACATGTTGATTGATTTTTGAGGCTTGGTTGTGTATTTTTCTCTTTTTTCATTTCTGTTTTAGGCATGTGATTGTAGGGTGTGACAATGTGTGTCACACAATTTGGTGTTGATCTTATTCATTTTCATTGCCATATCAAATGAGCTCCTCTGTTTCCAATTTTTAGCATGATGATTGTGTTTGACATATTGTATGCTCATCAAAATTTCCAGAATTATTTGAGTCATTTCTATTTTAATATGGAATTTTGATTCTTGTTGATCATTTGTGTGCTTTGAAATTGTCTTTGCCATAGCTTGCTCATGAGTTGATTTTGCTTGATGCTTTTGACTTAGTCCTTTTTAGGACATGTTCATGATTGATTAAATGAGCTTTATGTTGAATATTGGTTGCTGTTTTGATTTTTTTTCTCCACCTTTGACCCTAGGCTTTGCCCTAGGGGTTTGAACTCACAATTTGAGCTTTGCCTTTCAGGTTCCAGCAATAAGTCATAATGGATGATGTGATCTCCTTGCTTGAGATGCAATTTGTTTTGTTTAACTAATGTTGATTGTGTTGTAGGTCTTTTGGTGGTGGATTCACTTGAATGAGTGCCCTTTTATGACTTGCATGTTGTGTATATTGGAAAATACTGTGGTTTGTCGGTTGATTGTTTGTCTGAATGTGAATACTGATTGTTTAGCTTTTCATACAGGTACCTTAGCTGCTTTAACTCATTATTTGAGTTGCTTTGCTTTGCTTGTGGTTGGCATACCGCTTAGGTAATCTCTTGAACTCCATGTAGTCTGGAAGACCTGCTATCTTTGGCAGGCACCTGTCTGAAGCCCTCCTTAAGAGGCAATGTTTGTGATTGTTTATATTTGTGCCATGTATTTCAAAGACCTCCTAAGTGAAGAGGCATTGGCAGATAGAAGGGATGTGCAATCCATCCCCTGCTATTCAGTTGAGTCTTTCATCTTTCTCGCACTACGTGCTGACGCATTTTGAATAAACACTCAAAATCTTGTTGTGTCAGTCATGTGGAATAGAGTCCCACATTCTGGACTCCCACACCTTCATTGTTTGAGCTCACCCAGGCCTGGGTTAAGAGCTATGAGGTCCAATCTTCATTACCTTTTCATCCGCTCACCGTGACGATCAATGTCAGTGGTTAAGAGCCTCAGACACCTTTCCAGTTGGCTTGTTTGTCGAGGGCGATATGACCCCTCGACTAAAGCCTAGCCTTGTATGAGCCACTTGTTTGCGTATAGTGTGTGATGCCTGTTCACCTCTGCTTGTTTATCTGCTTTTGCTTCTCATCTCCTTTCTGTAGGAGTCGTATGATCAACTTTCGAGGAAGTTGAACGTACGTAGAGATAGACTTGAGTTGACTCACTGCCTGTGTGAGTCAAACTCTTGTTAGAGACTTCAATATAGGGATCGTTTGCATGACAACTGCTAGGCTCGAGTCGTGGTCTCCCTTTTAGTTGTTATCTCCCTAGTCTCTGGTTAGGATAGAAGTTTTTCTATGTTAAGGGGAACTACGTCGCCCTGATCCTCATACCAGATGAGGTACGTAGGCAGGAGATCGTGCGAGATCTCTCTGGGCAACCTTTTCTTTTTTGTGTGTGTTTTGCTTGACAGCTACTAGGCTCGAGTTCCAGACTCCCTGTTAGCTTGTCAATTTGATAACCTTTTGATGTGTGTTTGGAGATGGATGTAAGCCCAGCGATTGACATTCCATTTCCTGCTGTTGTTGTCTGTTTGTGGAGTCTGATGTAAGCCCAGCGATTGGCATTCGGTTTCCTGTTGGTGTTTGTTTTGTGGAGTTGGATGTAAGACCAGCGATTGGCATTCAGTTTCCAGTTGTGTGTTTGTGTGTTTCTTCTGACGTCTCAGCGTTTTTATGTTGTGTTTTATTTCGGCGTGCGTTAGCCGAACTACGGTAGCTCTGATTCTCATTCCAGATGAGATACGTAGGCATAGGATGTGATATCCTAGCGAGCCCGTTTCCCATTTCCCCGAACTACGTTGACTCTGATGTTTGTTTCTGACAAACTACGTAGGCCCAGGATGCGACATCCTGCCGAGTCCCCTTCCTCCGTCTTCTTCTATCTGTTGTTTTATTCCAGTGTGCGTGCATTCTTTTTGAGCAGTTATTTAGCAACCTTATTCTATTCTTTTGAGCGTGGATCCCGTCGAGTACGACGGATGTGAGGGGGTGCTAATACCTTCCCCTTGCGTAACCGACTCCCGATCCTTGCAATCTCCGGTCGTAAGACCATTTCCTTTCCAGGTTTACTTCGAGCGTTTCCTTTCCCTCCTTTGGGATAAATAACGCACGGTGGTGGGTCTGTTTGTTTGTTTTTCCCGCCGGTTGTTTTTCGCGGATGCGACAACTGGCGACTCTGCTGGGGACAGAAGTTGACCTATTGCTGGTCCATCTTCCCTAAGCGAGTCAATCCTAGCGCTCTCGAGGGTAGTTTTGGTTGCTTTTATTGCGCTATTTATTGCATTTATGATTATTATACTGTGTATATATTTGCATATATATTTGCATATATGTTTGCATGCATCATATTATCATTATGTTGGGCTCTGTACAGGTTGGTTCCTCTGATTTGTGGTGGGTGTTCTGAGTGGGGCTAAAACCCAGGCCCAAGTATACACCTAGGATTAGTGTGGTCTCACGTTCCTCACATGTTGGTTGGGCATGTTGTTGTGACGTGACATACCACAAGCCGGACGAGGTTCTTCTGAGAGAGCTCTTCCATTGTGGAGTATTCCACTTTGGTCGGGTTACCTCTTTAGAGCTGTTGACTTCGGTGACCGTTCTTTCTCGGATCTTTGGTTTAGACGATCTTATGAGAGCTGCAGCGGCACACCCGAAAGGGCAAACCCGTTGAGTATCTTGTCCGATTGTCGAGACCATTATCCGCCTTAGGATGACCTGTTTAGAATTCACCTGTGAGGGGAGGGTTTGATTCTTACAGATGCTCTCTGCTGGTGACTTTGTTGGTGACTAATGGTTCAGCCGTTGATCAGAGTCCTATTTATAAGTCGGATTTATGGATATTTATTTCTGAGACGCCGGAGTTCTGTCCGTGGTATTTATCAGTGGGGATCCGTTTATTTCAGGATTCCCTGGGTTGATTCAGATGATTTTGTTGTTATCAAATCAATGGTTCTTCGGTGATGATGGTGGTATATCCATAGGTTCCGTTTATTTCGGAACTCCCAAGTCGGATTTGTGATTACTCAGTACCTCAGATGGTCGTGATCCGTTCAGAGACCGCGGCCTCAGTGCAGTGGATGATCAGATGACTTGGAGGATGGCACAGTGCATTGCATTCATGCATCAACATCATTCTCATTTTGTGTTTATCCGCATCTAACTCATGTTTATCCATATGCAGGGGACATTTTTGATTGAGATCCTGGTTGAGAGACTTCTCTACTCAGATATGAGGCCCGGTTTGAAGGATGATGTTGTCTACAGTTTCTTTGATCCAGAGATCGGTGTGCTGAAAGAGATGATAGCATTGATTACGCCTGACCATGTGGGGATGTTTCGTGAGACTTATGGTGGTATTCTGAAGATGGTTTTCAGGCTCACTGACAGGGATAGGAGTGTCATCCATACTTTTCTCCAGTTTTATGATCCTAGTTTGAGATGCTTTGTCTTCCCAGATTACTTGTTGGGGCCTTTGATGGAGGACTATGCTGGTATCTTGGGTATTCAGATCAAAAATCAGGTTCCTTTTTATGCTACTAAGGAAGAACCTGATGTTGGTGGGATCTCCCGTGCTCTTTATTTGAGCCCAGAAATGACTAAGGGGGGTTTGAAAGAGAAGGGAAAGTTGCCTGGTTTTCATCTGAGTTTCCTGGAGGCTAAAGCCAAGGAGCATGCTGTCTTGGGTGAGTGGAAGGCTGTCTGTGCTTTGATTGCTGTGAGCATTTATGGAATCATCCTGTTCCCTAATCAGAAGAATTTTGTGGATATTAATGCCATTCGGGTGTTCGTTCAGAGGAATCCTATTCCTACCCTGGTTGGGGATGCTTATTACTCGGTCCATAATCGGAACGAGAAGAGGCGTGGGGGATTGATTAGGTGTTGTGCTCAGCTACTATACAAATGGTTCATGGGGTATTTGCCTTCCAGGAAAAGACATAGCTTGGACTCACAGTAGTGGGGCTGGACAAGATTTCATTTGCAGTTGTGGGAGCTTTCCCAATGTGCCTCTTATAGGAGTTCAGGGTTGCATTAATTATAACCCGACGCTTCTTAAGAGACAAATGGGATTCGATATGGAGGTTCCTCCTCTCAAGAGTGAGATTCAGGAAACTTTCTACTTCTCGGTTGAGGGTAACCAGTCATCGTTGAGGCAAGTGTCTGATGCATGGCGCCGTATTCAAAGGAAAGGCAAGTTTTCTTGGGGTAGAGCTAATAACAGGTCTTTTCCTCCATTTGATGATTGGCTCAGCAAGAGAGTGGAGCTCACACATCTACCATTTCCTGCGGGTGATCCTTGGTATCCGTTGATTGAGGAATCCCATTCTTCTGTCAGTACGGAAGAGTTCCTGGAGATGAAGAGGGAGAGAGATCAGCTTCATGCAGAGAAGACTGAATTGGAGATGAGTGTTGCTAGAATCCAAAGGGCTAATCAGGAAATCAAAGGGAAAATAGAAGACCAGGATAAGAGACATGCTCTTGTGGTGAAGCGCTTTGAGATAGACACTGCTTATTATGGCAAGGTCAGCCAAGCTTTAGAGTCATCTACGAAGGAGCACGACATTACCAAGGAGAGGTTGGCTAGAGCTTTGAAGGTCATTGAGGATGAGAAGAGGAGGCAGATCCTTGTGAAGAATCAGAGGGAAGCCAGAGTCAGAGTCCTTACCGCCGAATGGGAAGCAAAGCTGAAGATTAAGGAAGCAGAGAACGTGAAGATCATTACTGAGAGAGATCATTATATTGTCGAGAGAGATCATTATCTTGCTGAGAGGGATCATTACTTCCGACAAATGAAGATTCACCAGAAGGAGGTGGGGAGATTGCAGCAGGAGAACACCGAGCTCAGGTTCGCCGTGAAGTTTACCAGGATGGTTGATGATGTAGGGCCTTCTGTAGGACCTTCGTCAGATTAGACCTTTGTTATTTGTGTTGGATTACCGTCAGGCCTGTTGACGGAATTCACCTGCTTGTATTTTCTTTCTGATTCCGGAGAATTGTAATTTGATTTGTATTAGACTTGATGTATGACTTTCGCACGTATTGTGCACTCTTGATATATAGTGGTTATTATCATTCAGTGATTGATCTTCAAGCTTTATTTGTTTGACTGTATGCACTCACACAGCACACACATGGTTGGGTGATATCTTTGCTAAATCATAATTCTCTGCTCTGTATGGCAAAATCAGATGATTGATATCAGAATATTGCTGCCGAATTATTATCTGTCTCGATGAAACCAGGATCGAAAGACAGAGTGTTCCTCGTATGGATAGACATTGCATTCATGCATGAATCATAATAACTTGTCTTCTATTTTGCAGGTGTCAATTTCTAACGTGCCTGATTGTTTCAGGAATCATTGCTCGCACACGTAGAATCATTCCTTTGCACGTAGCACGCCCGCACAGATACCCTACCAGGCGCAACAAATCCAAGCTGATGGATCTACCCAACACAGATATTCTCGAGTTGAAGGAGAAAATGGGTGAGCTGATAAACGTCATGCAAGGGTTGTCATTGGGACAGAAAGCACTTGCTGATAAGGTGGAAAAGCTCGAGCGGGCTTCGGCTGCCAACAGTGGTAATAATCAGGAGGGTGTTTCCAGCAATGGTCTCGGTGGATCAAGGGATGGAGGAGATCTCAGAAAGAAGACTATTGTTGGGGTGGTGATCAATAATGGTGGTGGTTTTGGTGTTGCTACAGGCGGTGGACCGGGTTCGGTGAACAACAATCTGAAGGATAGTCTGTTTCCTCCTTTCTTCGGGGCTGAGGAGGATAGAGAGGAAGACAAAGAAGCGAATCAGTTCTCCATGCTGAATGAGCAATTCGGTCAATACGGTGTTCAACCACCAAACAAGGAAATTCAGGTGCTGGCGGAGAAAATCAGGGCTCTAGAAAGTTATGCTACTCCGGGGGTTGTCAATATGTCGAACATGGGACTGGTTGAGGGGATTGTGATCCCGCATAAGTTTAAAGCGCCTGCATTTGACAAATATAATGGGAGTTCCTGCCCGGAAACTCATCTCCAGGCTTTCGTCCGAAAGATTTCTGCTTATACAATGGACCATAAGCTTTGGATGTATTTCTTCCAGGACAGTCTGTCTGTTGGGTCATCTGATGTCAAGAGCTGGCAGGATCTCGGAGATGCGTTCTTTAAACAGTACCAATTTAATGCTGACATGGCTCCTAGCCGTACCCAGTTGCAGGGTATGTCTCAGAAGCCAAATGAAGGGTTTAAAGAATATGCACAGAGATGGAGGGAGTTGGCTGCCCGAGTCCAACCTCCGTTGGTAGATCGGGAGATGTCTGATCTGTTTATGGGTACCCTTCAGGGGACGTTTGTAGAAAGAATGGTAGGATGCCCGGTTACCAACTTTGCAGACATTGTAGTGGCTGGGGAAAGAATTAAAAGCTGGTTGAAGCTGGGGAAGATACAGGGTAATGCTTCGTCGTTTGGATCGAAGAAGCCCTTTGGTAATGGCCAGAGAAAGAAGGAGGGTGATACAAGTGTTGTGTATACCCAAAGAGGACAAGGTAGGGATCGTTACTACCAGCACACTGCTGCGGTAACCATTCCTGCTGATAATTCACCCGCACAACAGCAACAACAACAACAACCACAACAACGACAACCATTTCAACAGAGACCGCAGAGGGCCGGGTATCAGGTAAGAGGACGAATGAATGATCGTCAATTTGATAGGCCGCCTGTGACCTACTCGTTTTTGTTGAAGAAGTTGAAGGATTTGGGGTTGGTCCAGCTGAGGACGTTGGCTCCGTTGAGACCGGATCAGAGGCCGGCCAACTATGATGAAAATGCTAAATGTGAATTTCACTCTGGTGCCCCTGGACACAATGTGGAAAATTGTAAAGCTTTTAAGCATGTTGTCCAGGACTTGGTGGATTCTAAGGCAATCAATTTTGCACCATCTCCAAATGTTAATGCTAATCCCATGCCCGCGCATGGTCAAATGGGGGTGAATGTGATTTCTGAGGATAAGGGCAGAATTGGGTTGACAGATGTGGACCGGTTAAAGACTCCATTGGCTGAGGTCAAGAGACAATTGTTGAGGAATGGGGTCTTCCCGGGGTGTGGTGATTGTTGTGCTGCGTGCATTGTTGCCACCAATGGGTGTGTTGTATTGAGGGAGGTTGTCTAGAAGATGATGGATGAAGGAAGCCTTAGATTTGAGAAGGTTGATCTGGAGAAGGAGGATGTCTCCACCATAACCATCTACTTTGATCCGGTCGATTTGTCAACGCTGGCAGATGCGGCTCCAGTTACTATCATGGTACCTGGGCCAATTCCTTATGACAACGATGATGCGGTGTCGTGGCATTATGGTGGGGAGATTTATTGTAATGGAGAGAAACAGGAGGATCAGACTGCAGGTGAAACCACCGTTTCAAAGGTGGATAATGCCGGACCCAGTGGTTTCACTCGCAGTGGAAGGTTGTTTGCACCTGACGCTTTGAGGAGTGGGGAGGGAGAAAAAGAAAAGAAAGATAAGGCCGAGGCTTTAGCCAGGGCAAGAGGGAAGCAGGTGATAAGCGAGGGTACTACTATGGTGACACCGGCGCCTGGTGGGTCGGAGAAAGAACTTGATGATGAAGCTGAAGAATTTTTTAGGATCATCAAGAAGTCAGAGTATAAGCTTGTTGACCATCTACAGCAGACGCCGTCCAAAATCTCAATCTTATCTCTGCTACTGAGCTCAGAGGGGCATAGAGAGGCTTTGTTGAAAATACTGAAGAGAGCCTATGTTCCTCAGGAGATAACAATTAATCAATTGGAGACAGTGGTGTCCAATGTCAATGCCAGCCATGGGCTGGGTTTTACTGATCTGGATTTGACGGTTGATGGGCGTAATCATAATAGGGAATTACACATTGCGATGGAGTGTAAAGGAGAAGTGTTTTCGCACGTATTGGTGGATACCGGCTCGTTGCTCAATGTGTTGCCGAAGAAAGCCCTGGCAAAGTTGGACTGTGAAGGGTTGATCTTGAGGCCCACGGACCTAATAGTTAGAGCCTTTGATGGTTCTAAAAGGGCTGTGTTTGGGGAAGTGGAGCTCCCTGTGAAGATCGGGCCTGAGGTGTTTAAGTCTGTGTTTCATGTCATGGATATTTAGTCGGCATACAGTTGCCTGTTGGGTCGACCGTGGATCCATGCTGCTGGGGCAGTGACTTCGACTTTGCACCAGAAACTGAAGTACATCCGGGACGGGCAGGTCGTCACCGTTTGTGGGGAAGAAGACATCTTCTTCAACCACCTATCATCGTTCAAGTATGTGGAAATGGACGGTGAAATATGGGAAACACCAAGTCAAGCATTTGAAACTGTCAAGGTGGAGAATGCCACTTTTGTCAAAGAAGAGAAGAAGCCGTCTATTTCTTCTTACAGGCAGGCTGCTGAAGTGGTGAAGAGCGGAGAAGCCCCGGGTTGGGGAAGGATGATGGATATCACCGCCAAGAAAGATAGATTTGGGGTTGGTTATCAGCCGGGCCGAGGCTCGTCTGGGCAGAGCAAAGGGTGTCGTCAGCCTTTCACGTTCACCAGTGCTGGAATGCAAGATCCAGATCGCATCTGTGCGGTGGGTGAAGAGGTCGACAGTGACTGTGAGGTTGATCAGTGGATAAAACCGTGCGTACCAGGGATGGAGATCCAGAACTGGAAGGCCGAAAAGATCATCACTGTCACTCTACGTGAAGAGTAATATTTCCTGTTTTTCAATACTGTCTGCATGAAAGCCATACGTTTTGCCCGAAACGTAATGGTTCATTATAAGGGCCATCTCATGTGTTTCATTTTGCAATATTTGCATCATCAATAAAAGGATGTTTTTCATTAAAAGCGGTGTTCCCTGTTTTTCATTTATTTTTACAGTTTAAAAACAAAAATAAAAATGGCAATGTTTGTTTTCACTTTCCTTTTAATTTGTTTCGCTCCGGTTCTAAAGCAATGCATGAATCAACATTCATGCAGATGCGACCATTCTACGGATCTCATTGATAACAATCCAGTTACACCCTCATGTGACTTCGACAATCCGATCTATCATGCCGAAGAAGAAGGCGAAGAAGATTGTGAACTGTCGGAGGAATTAGCCAGGTTGTTGAAACAAAAGGAGAAGGTGATTCAGCCGCATGAGGAGCAAGTTGAGGTTGTGAACCTGGGTACCGAGGAGGTTAGGAAAGAAGTGAAAGTTGGGGCTGCTTTGGAGGCGAGTGTTAAGAGCAGAATGGTAGCGCTGTTGAAAGAGTATGTTGATATCTTCGCCTGGTCTTATCAGGATATGCCAGGGTTGGATACCGATATCGTGGTGCACAAGCTACCGTTGAGAGCAGATTGTCCTCCAGTGAAGCAGAAGTTGCGCAGAACTCGACCTGAGATGGCCATGAAAATTAAAGAAGAGGTGCAGAAGCAGTTGGATGCTACTTTCCTAGCCGTCACTAATTATCCGCCTTGGGTCGCAAATATTGTGCCGGTCCCGAAGAAGGATGGGAAGGTGAGAATGTGTATGAACTACCGGGATTTGAACAGAGCTAGTCCGAAGGATGATTTTCCATTACCTCACATCGATGTGTTGGTAGATAATACAACTCAATTCTCGGTGTTTTCCTTCATGGATGGCTTTTCTGGTTATAATCAAATTAAAATGTCGCCAGATGATATGGAGAAAACAACGTTCATCACACCGTGGGGCACTTTTTGCTATAAGGTGATGCCATTTGGTCTCAAGAATGCCGGGGCAACCTATCAGAGGGCCATGGTGACTTTGTTTCATGATATGATTCATCATGAAATCGAATGCTATGTTGATGACATGATAGCAAAGTCCCAGACGGAAGAGGGGCATCTGGTAGATCTGGCCAAGCTGTTTGACTGGTTGAGACAGTTCAGACTGAGGTTGAATCCGAATAAGTGCACTTTCGGAGTGCGGTCCGGTAAATTGCTGGGGTTTATTGTGAGTGAAAGAGGAATCGAGGTTGATCCTGCTAAAGTAAAAGCAATACGAGAAATGCCTGAACCGAGAACAGAGAAGGAGGTTCGTGGTTTCTTAGGTAGATTGAACTACATTTCACGGTTCATATCTCATCTAACAGCCACGTGTGAACCTATATTCAAGTTATTAAGAAAAGATCAAACGGTCAGGTGGAATAATGATTGCCAAGTGGCATTTGAAAAAATAAAAGAATATTTGCAGGAGCCTCCGATTCTGATGCCTCCTGTGGAGGGACGACCGTTAATTCTGTACTTAACGGTCCTCGAGGGGTCCATGGGGTGTGTATTGGGGCAGCATGACGAGTCTGGTCAAAAAGAGCATGCGATTTACTACCTTAGCAAAAAGTTTACCGACTGTGAAACAAGATATTCACTGCTCGAGAAAACTTGTTGCGCTTTGGTATGGGTTGCTCGCCGACTGAGACAGTATATGCTGGTTCATACCACTTTATTGATTTCCAAGATGGATCCGATCAAGTATATTTTTGAGAAGCCAACATTGACCGAACGGGTTGCGAGGTGGCAAATGATTTTGACCGAATATGATATCCAATATACCTCTCAGAAGGCAATCAAGGGGAGTGTATTGTCTGATTACCTCGCCCAGCAACCCATTGAGGATTATCAACCAATGAAGTTTGAATTCCCTGATGAGGACATCATGTTTCTCAAATCGAAAGATTGTGAGGAACCTATCCCGGAGGAGGGGCCTGACCCTGAATCCGAATGGATTCTGATGTTTGATGGGGCCGTTAACGTGAATGGTAGCGGAGTTGGTGCTGTTTTGGTTACGCCGAAAGGATCTCATATTCCTTTTGCTGCCCGGCTAACATTTGAGTGCACCAACAACGTGGCTGAATACGAAGCTTGCATCTTAGGGATTAAAGAGGCGATTGATTTGCGGATCAAAAACCTTGTTATATATGGAGATTCAGCTTTGGTTGTGAATCAGGTTAACGGAAAATGGTATACGCATCAATCTCATTTAATTCCATATCGGGATTATACGAGGAGATTGTTGACGTTCTTCACCAAGGTGGAATTGCATCATGTGCCTAGAGAAGAGAATCCTTTGGCGGATGCTTTGGCTACTCTGGCTGCCTTGATTAAGGTGCAATGGTGGAATCAGTTCCCTAGTGTTGAGGTGGGACGACTGGATAGGCCGGCTTATGTGTTTGTTGTCGACGCAACGCCTGATGATGAGAAGCCGTGGTATTTTGATATCAAGCGCTATATGGAGACCCAAGAATATCCTGAGGGAGCTTCCAAGAAGGACCGAAAGACTCTGAGGAGGTTGGCCATGGTGTTCTATTTGAATAAGGATGGGGTTTTGTACAAGAGGATTTTTGATTGGGTCTTGCTCAGATGCGTCGATGACAGAGAAGCAAGCCAATTGATGAAAGAAGTACACGAGGGGTCGTTTGGTACCCATGCCAGTGGGAATGCAATGGTGAAGAAGCTGTTAAGAGTTGGGTATTATTGGATGACAATGGAGGCCCAATGTTTCAATTTCGTGCGGAAGTGTCATAAATGCCAGATTTATGCTGACAAGGTGCACGTGCCTCCTAATCCGTTGAGTCTGATGTCGTCTCCGTGGCCGTTTGCTATGTGGGGCATTGATATGATCGGAAAGATCGAGCCTACGGCTTCGAATGGGCACCGATTCATATTAGTGGCTATTGATTACTTCACCAAGTGGGTGGAAGCAGCCTCTTATGCGAATGTGACGAAACAAGTTGTTGCCAGATTCCTGAAGAGAGATATCATTTGCAGATATGGGGTTCCCGAAAGAATCATTACTGATAATGGTTCTAATTTGAACAATAAGACGATGGCAGAACTGTGCCGGGAACTCAAGATTGAGCATCACAATTCTTCTCCCTATCGTCCGAAGATGAATGGGGCGGTTGAGGCAGCCAATAAGAATATTAAGAAGATTGTGCAGAAGATGGTTGTGACCTATAAGGATTGGCACGAGATGTTGTCGTTTGCATTGCATGGGTATCGTACCTCGGTGTGTACATCTACTAGGGCAACGCCATTCTCGCTTGTGTATGGAATGGAAGCCGTGTTACCGGTTGAGGTTCAGATTCCGTCGTTGAGAGTCCTGATGGACGTAAAATTGCAAGAGGCTGAATGGGTAAGGACTCGGTATGAAGAGTTGAGCCTGATTGAGGAAAAGAGGTTGGCAGCCATTTGTCATGGACAGTTGTACCAGCAGCGGATGAAGCGTGCTTTTGACCAAAAGGTGCGACCTCGTGTATATCACGTAGGCGATATGGTGTTGAAAAGGATCCTTCCTCCTCAAAACGATCGTAGAGGCAAGTGGACACCCAATTATGAAGGTCCATTCGTGGTCAAGAAGGTTTTCTCTGGCGGAGCCTTGTTGCTAACGACCATGGATGGTGCGGATTTTCCATCCCCTATGAATGCAAACGCAGTTAAAAAATACTTCGTATAAAGAGACCCGCTGGACGAAAAGAATAAAATAGTCCAGGCAAAAATGGGCATCCCGGCGAACCAGAAAAAAAATGATGAAAAAAAGGTTCGGACAAAAATTAGGGATAAAAGGAAAAAATGTACACCCGGCAAGTCGAAAACCTGAAAAGGCGACTTGGGCAAAAAAGGGTATCCCGGTGGACTAAAAACCCGAAAGGGCGGTCCAGGAAAAAGAGGGATTGAAACGAACAACTGCGTCCAGCATGATCGTTTGTGTTTTGAATACGACAAGTGGATAATCCCCGGTAGGGATCAATCGGAAGCGTCTTGTTCAGAAGGCAGAAAGCGCGGAGGGTCTTGAGGACATATGGGGTATAACCGAGTTGGAACTCGATGAGATCACGGGTTCACATTGCCATTAGGATAGATTTTTCCTTTTGTGCGCAATTACCTCTTTTCAGGAATTGCTTCCTGTGTATCGCTCAGTTTTGAGCCACACCTTTTTCAATCAATAAAATGCATATTCAGTCAAATAGTTTTGTTTTTGTTTTCATTACCGCTTTGATTGCAAAAACATCCGTTTATTTTGATAAGAATCTTTGCATTTTGAAACGTGGAGATCCCTTCCAATGCATGTTTATAAGATTGAAAACTTGAAATCTTATTCGGAAGGTAGAGTGACTCAGGTGTTGAAATTTTGGCATGCCTGGGGTACGTTTTTATCTAACGATCTCTTTTGCAGGTGCTGTTAGATATTTTCACTCACTTGCAGGTTGTGCTGTGGAGCCTTTTTGACAAAAGGATCCCCGTGGAGTCCAATCAGGGACAATGAATTGAAAAACGGTGAAAAGACGACGGAAGAACGTGCGACGATCCTGGAGGATTAATCAAGAAGACTCTTCAAAGTCTAAGGACTGGAAAGTTTGTATGAATCCAGGGAGTTCGATCTCCGTAGAGTACGGAGAAGTCGAGAATATAGGGTGATGAATCAGAAAAGTCCAGACGAGACTGGGAGCTCTCAAAAGTGGAAAGCTGACACTGGAGTTAGATGGTGAATACCATGATTCGACGAGTCGACGGGTGTTCTGTGCCGGATATTCCTTGTTTCCCCTAGCAGGGTCGGGATTGTTATCTCCCCAGCGGGTTCAAGGTCGGTGTTTCCTTGGCATACAGGCCTGAAGGTGGCATAATCCCCAAGCAGTGTCAGGATTGTTATATCCCCAGCAAGTTGAAGATTGTTGTTTTCCCCACAGAGTGCGTTGGTGGTTTCTTCCCCAACGAAGTCCCCAAGCGGATCGGGTTCAGTGGAGTTCATCCCTGTTGAGGGTTGTTTTCCCCAACAGCAGTGCTATTCCCCAGGCAAGGTGGAGATTGGAGTGGTATCGAGTTCCTCAGCAGAGTGCCTCGAGCTCCCCAGAAGAGTCCCTTGAGGGGATACTTTTTATGCATTCATCATTTAGATAAGCATAGCATATTGCATAGCTAATTGCGTAGAATTTCCATGATTATGGAGCATTGCGCTAAAAAAAATCATGCATCATCATTGAAAGCATAAACTAGTCTTGAGCCGTGGTTACCGTTTGAGAGTTGGTTTCGCCGGATGGTGAAGATGTTACTCTGAGGAGATCGGCATCATGATTCTGAATCAACAGTGTTCCTCAGTAGTGCGATATTAGAGGAAGAATTTCTGTCGGGCGGAGATGGAAATGATAATCAAAGTTTTGGGGTTCAAGAAAAGCAAATAAAAAGGGAAAAAGAGAATAATCCCCAGCTGAGCGCAATTTGTTCGTTCACAGTGGATTAAGTAGGGATGACATGCTCATGACTTATTATCCCCAGCATAGGTCGTTGGCCCGCGTGCCGCCTCATTTATCACATGTTCTTATTTCTGCCGACGCTGCCAGGCATGAAGTTTTCCGGTATTCCGACCGATGTGGCACTCAGGCCAGTTGTTTCGGTATTCAGACCGATGTGGCACTCAGGCCAGTTGTTTCCGATATTCAGATCGAAGAAGTTTCCGACGATCAGGTTGAAGCACTTGCGGCACTCAGGCCAGTTTCCGATATTCAGATCGAAGAAGTTTCCGACGATCAGGTCGAAGCACTTGCGGCACTCAGGCCAGTTTCCGATATTCAGATCGAAGAAGTTTCCGACGATCAGGTTGAAGCACTTGTGGCACTCAGGCCAGTTTCCGATATTCAGATCGAAGAAGTTTCCGACGATCAGGTCGAAGCACTTGTGGCACTCAGGCCAGTTTCCGATATTCAGATCGAAAAAGTTTTCGACGTTCAGGTCGACGCACTTGTGGCATTCAGGCCAGTTTTCCGGTATTCAGACCGAAGGTGGTATTCAGACCGAAATGGCATTCAGGCCAGTTTTTCGAGCATTCAGGCCCATCTCTCGGTGTTCAGACTGATATCAATACTCCCAGATTCCGATGCTCAGTATTCAGACTGATGAGCGGCGCTCAGGCCATGGTGGTTCCTGTGTTACCATTTATTTTGGTATCCAGGTCAACATTCTTTTCGGTACTCAGGCCGACTTTCTCCGTACCAGATGGATTTTTCTTTCGAGATTGCTTCTTTGCCGATTCTGACCGACATTGTTAATTATTTTCCCAGCGGAGTGCAAATTGTTCGTCTGTTCTTGGTATTCAATCACTCTTCACCCTGATCATCTGAAAGCCGAGGCTATTCATATCGACAACTTCACAGTGGATTGAATAGGGGCAGCTGTAACACCTCAAAATTTGCCCTCCTCTTCTTGGGACTAGTTTAGCATGTTGTATATCATGTTTTAGGACATTAGGCATTTGCATATTGCATATCATGTGAAGTAAACAAGTCATCCTCTAAGGTCTTGTCAGAGATGGAGAAGTTGTATAGTTCAGGCCTGAGGGTCTTATTGAATTGATCACCAACCATCTGAGGGTTTGTGCTTCAATTAGGGTTTTCTTGGTTCTTCAAGGAGGTTGAGCATTATCTTGATTGCAAGGGTACATCATCATTATCATGGTTATGTCATCCTCAAAGGGGTTCTTTGTTCATGCTCAGGTTCCTTGGGATTAGGGTTTTGGCCTCTGGTCAACCCTAATCAATTGCATTCTTTCAATCAGTGATTTTCAAGGAGATGAGGTATTCTATGGAGAGGGGGATCACATGATCATTCTATTGAGCTTATATGAGGCAAGGTTCATTTTTGAAGCAAATTAGCCAAGTGTTAGAGGCTCAAAGTCCATAGTGCATTTTCAAGTCATCTGAGGACCTAGAAAGTCAATAGAAAGTCAACTGAGGGCTAGGAGGGGGAGAAATGAGTTTCAATATCTCATTCATGCTCAAAATAGGTTCATTTGTCGTTACGAACACATATCTTGAAGAATTTGAGGTCAGTGCAAAAGTTTCCAAAAATGGAAAGTGACCTGTAATTGAAAGTTTCCAAAAATGGAAAGATTTTGGTTCAAATTCAACTTGATCTTACATCATCAAATAAGCTTCAAATGAATTTTTGTCTAACATGAAAGTTGAATATCTTTCTCTCCCATTTCCAAAAAGTCCTAGATCATGAGCATCTGATGAATGGTTGAGGAGATATGATCAAATCATTGCCAAGTGTGCTTGAAAATTCAAAAGGCCATAACTTTTGACTCATAACTCCAAATTGAGTGCCTCTTTTTGCACTTTGCTCCTTATGACATATATTTTCCAAATCATTCATGGCATTGCATGAAATTTCATCATATAATCATTTTCCCATTCATGACCATTTTGGAGGGAAATTTGCAAATTTGAATTTGGTGCATCATGGGAACAAAATACCATTGCCAACATGTGCATGAAGTGATTTTAAGTGAATTTGATCATCCATTTGCTACTGCTCACGTGTACATTTGCATGGCACCATCAATTTTCCAAAATTTGTCATACACCTTATTTTTGCCTAATCCTAATTAACTCATGACTAATTGTGATTTGGATGTGATTAGTAGAGCATATATAAGGCAAACCCTAATAGAATTGTTCATAATCACAAATTCTAGATCTAGATCTCATTTTCCCTCCAAAATTTCTCTCATCTCAAATTCAAATTTTCTCCACACAACCACACATTTTCTTGATAGATCCATCATCCTCATGACATTTGGAGCATGATTCATCCATTTTTTGTGGAATTTGAGCAAGGTTTGAAGCATGTCAAGCATATGAACACATCAATGGCAAGTGCAAATTGAGCTAGATCCAAGCATCTCCAAGCCTCAATTCATTCACAAAGCTTCATAATAAGAGTTAAGGAGTGGATTCACACACTTTGGAGGCCTTGAACTCACTGTTTTGATCACTGCCATTCCAGGTTGGGCCAATTTCGAATCTCATAATTCTTGACTTTATGCACATGATTAGATAGGTCTTTGCATGCTGGTGATTCTGATCTAAATTTCGTGGAATTTGGTTGAGAAATGACTAAGTTATGGTGAATTAAAGTTTTGAATGCAAATAAGTTTTCCTTCGATTCTCTTTGATCATGATGTTTTAGACTTAATTAATCATGGATTCATGACCTACATGCTAAGACGAGTTGATTGGTGTAATTATTTCTGAAATCTGGAAAAAAAAATGCACGCCGCTGTGAACAGTAGCTAGTGCGTCTGGTTTTTTTGGTTAGGGCTTGGTCCAGTCAGTTGCCACGCATGCGTCCAGTGGCAGAGCGATAGGCTCTCGTTCCTTTGACCAATCCACATGGCGTTTGACCTTGACATGGACGCCAACACATTATTTAAACTCTGCGTTTTGATCCCTCCACGCTTCGATTCCAGCCGGTTCCACATTTTCAAAATTAATTCATCTTTTCTCTTTTCCCTCCATTTTAACATATATTTTCTTTATTAATTCATAATATTTTTATCCAATTTGTAAAAATCATAACTAATTGAAAATAGCTCCAAATTGAGTGCAATTTTTTGCAAAATGTTCATTGAGATGTCTAGTATTTTATCATGTGATTTTCCTGATTTTATCATTTATGGATTTTGACTGGTGAATTGTTATTTGATCATGATGCAAAATGTGACATGCTTCATTCTTTCTAGTGTGAAATGCTTATACATTGGCCAATTGACTTGAAATTTGGTACACTGATTCCTAACATGTTGATTGATTTTTGAGGCTTGGTTGTGTATTTTTCTCTTTTTTCATTTCTGTTTTAGGCATGTGATTGTAGGGCGTGACAATGTGTGTCACACAATTTGGTGTTGATCTTATTCATTTTCATTGCCATATCAAATGAGCTCCTCTATTTCCAATTTTAGGCATGATGATTGTGTTTGACATATTGTATGCTCATAAAAATTTCCAGAATTATTTGAATCATTTCAGTTTTAATATGGAATTTTGATTCTTGTTGATCATTTGTGTGCTTTGAAATTGTCTTTGCCATAGCTTGCTCATGAGTTGATTTTGCTTGATGCTTTTGACTTAGTCCTTTTTAGGACATGTTCATGATTGATTAAATAAGCTTTATGTTGAATATTGGTTGCTGTTTTGATTTTTTTCTCCACCTTTGACCCTAGGCTTTGCCCTAGGGGTTTGAACTCACAATTTGAGCTTTGCCTTTCAGGTTCCAGCAATAAGTCATAATGGATGATGTGATCTCCTTGCTTGAGATGCAATTTGTTTTGTTTAACTAATGTTGATTGTGTTGTAGGTCTTTTGGTGGTGGATTCACTTGAATGAGTGCCCTTTTATGACTTGCATGTTGTGTATATTGGAAAATACTGTGGTTTGTCTGTTGATTGTTTGTCTGAATGTGAATACTGATTGTTTAGCTTTTCATACAGGTATCTTAGCTGCTTTAACTCATTATTTGAGTTGCTTTGCTTTGCTTGTGGTTGGCATACCACTTAGGTAATCTCTTGAACTCCATGTAGTCTGGAAGACCTGCTATCTTTGGTAGGCACCTGTCTGAAGCCCTCCTTAAGAGGCAATCTTTGTGATTGTTTATATTTGTGTCATGTATTTCAAAGACCTCCTAAGTGAAGAGGCATTGGCAGATAGAAGGGATGTGCAATCTATCCCCTGCTATTCAGTTGAGTCTTTCATCTTGCTCGCACTACGTGCTGACACATTTTGAATAAACACCCAAAATCTTGTTGTGTCAGTCATGTGGAATAGAGTCCCACATTCTGGACTCCCACACCTTCATTGTTTGAAGCTCACCCAGGCCTGGGTTAAGAGCTATGAGGTCCAATCTTCATTACCTTTTCATCCGCTCACCCTGACGGTCAATGTCAGTGGTTAAGAGCCTCAGACACCTTTCCAGTTGGCTTGTTTGTCGAGGTCGATATGACCCCTCAACTAAAGCCCAGCCTTGTATGAGCCACTTGTTTGCGTATATTGTGTGATGCCTGTTCACCTCTGCTTGTTTATCTACTTTTGCTTCTCATCTCCTTTCTGTAGGAGTCGTATGATCAACTTTCGAGGAAGTTGAACGTACGTAGATATAGACTTGAGTTGACTCACTGCCTGTGTGAGTCAAACTCTTGTTAGAGACTACAATATAGGGATCATTTGCATGACAAGTGCTAGGCTCGAGTCGTGGTCTCCCTTTTAGTTGTTATCTCCCTAGTCTCTAGTTAGGATAGAAGTTTTTCCCTGTTAAGGGGAACTACGTCGCCCTGATCCTCATACCAGATGAGATACGTAAGCAGGAGATCCTGCGAGATCTCTCCGGGCAACCTTTTCTTTTTTGTGTGTGTTTTGCTTGACAGCTACTAGGCTCGAGTTCCAGACTCCCTGTTAGCTTGTCAATTTGATAACCTTTTGGTGTGTGTTTGGAGATGGATGTAAGCCCAGCGATTGGTATTCCGTTTCCTGTTGTTGTTGTCTGTTTGTGGAGTCTGATGTAAGCCCAGCGATTGGCATTCGGTTTCCTGTTGGTGTTTGTTTTGTGGAGTTGGATGTAAGACCAGCGATTGGCATTCCATTTCCAGTTGTGTGTTTGTGTGTTTCTTCTGACGTCTCAGGGTCTTTTTGTTGTGTTTTGTTTCGGCGTGCGTTAGCCGAACTACGGTAGCTCTGATTCTCATTCCAGATGAGATACGTAGGCATAGGATGCGATATCCTAGCGAGCCCGTTTCCCATTTCCCCGAACTACGTTGACTCTGATGTTTGTTTCTGACAAACTACGTAGGCCCAGGATGCGACATCCTGCCGAGTCCCCTTCCTCCGTCTTCTTCCCTCTGTTGTTTTATTCCAGTGTGCGTGCATTCTTTTTGAGCAGTTATTTAGCAACCTTATTCTATTCTTTTGAGCGTGGATCCCGTCGAGTACGACGGACGTGAGGGGGTGCTAATACCTTCCCCTTGCGTAACCGACTCCCGATCCTTGCAATCTCCGGTCGTAAGACCATTTCCTTTCTAGGTTTACTTCGAGCGTTTCCTTTCCCTCCTTTGGGATAAATAACGCACGGTGGCGGCTCTGTTTGTTTGTTTTTCCCGCCGGTTGTTTTTCGCGGATGCGACACCTAGAACCGGAAAGAACATCGATCAATGATGATTTATCGTACGATAAACTTATAGCTAATTTGGAAGAAAATAGAGCTGACAAACAGGTAGAAACCACCTTGGATGTATGCGTTACACCATGGTACGCTGATTTTGTCAATTATTTAGCCGCCGGAGTGGTTCCACTTGATTTATCCTACCAACAAAAGAAACGATTCTTCCATGACATAAAACATTATTACTGGGACGACCCTTTACTTTTCAAAAGAGGCTCCAATGGTATTTTCCGTCGCTGTATACCTGAAGAAGAGGTAGAAAGTATAATCCAACATTGTCATTCCGCTCCTTATGGTGGACATGCAAGTACATCCAAAACCTGCTCTAAAATCCTACAAGCCGGTCTTTATTGGCCAAACATATGGAAGGATGTACATACCGCTGTCAAGAAATGCGGTAGGTGTCAACGCACAGGAAACATATCTAGACGTGACGAAATGCCACAAAAAGGCATTTTGGAAGTAGAAATTTTCGATGTGTGGGGAATAAATTTCATGGGACCTTTTCCACCTTCTTTTGGTAACAAGTACATACTCGTAGCGGTTGACTACGTATCAAAATGGATTGAGGTTATAGCTTCTCCAACAAACGACACACGAGTAGTAATTAAACTCTTTAAGAATATAACCTTTCCAAGATTTGGTGTCCCAAGAATAGTCATCAGTGACGGTGGATCTCATTTCATATCTAAAATACTCGAAAAATTATTGTTTAAGTATGGTGTAAAACATCGAGTAGCAACACCTTACCATCCTCAAACTAGTGGACAAGTGGAAGTGTCTAATAGAGAAATTAAACAGATATTGGAAAAAACTGTCGCTACATCGAGGAAAGACTGGTCATCAAAATTACCCGAAGCTTTATGGGCTTATCGATCCGCTTACAAAACTCCCATAGGAACAACCCCATTTAAGCTTATTTATGGTAAATCGTGTCACCTCCCAGTGGAGTTAGAAAATAAGGCCTATTGGGCTATTAAAAATTTAAATTTAAACTATAAGGCCGCCGGTGAAAAGCGAATCCTAGATATAAACGAATTAGAGGAACTTAGACAAGATGCATACGAAAATGCCAAAATCTACAAGGAAAGAACGAAAAAATGGCATGATAAACGTATATCAAGGAAAACTTTCAAACAGGGCGATGTAGTCCTATTGTTTAACTCTAGACTTAAGTTATTCCCAGGAAAACTACGCTCTAGGTGGTCTAGCCCTTTCAAAGTCACTAATGTCTTTTCTAGTGGGGCTATAGAAATTAAAGGAAAATCTATTGAGTCATTTATCGTAAACGGGCAGCGTCTAAAACATTATCATTATGCTGAAAACAATGAAGACTCGCAAGTCCTACACTTAGACGTATTTAATAGTTTTATGTCGAGCTTGCGACATTAAAAAAAGCGCTTAGTGGGAGACAACCCACAAATTTTTATTTTTCTTTGATTATTCTTTTGATTTTATTCAGTTTTCATTCTTCATTTTCTTTATATTATTAAATTTTTCTTCTTTTCTTCTTTCGGCATCTGGCCAAATCCTGACTAAAATTCTTGTTTTTCTTTTCTTTAGTTAACACTAACCTGATGGCACATATTGATCGCATGGGTATCAAGTTCCGAGGGAGAGCTCAGAGACAAAAATTTGAAGAACTTGCTGAGAGAGAGATGCACCCAAATTTTTATGCTGATGATGGTGCAATGACTGTACTTGGGCTAAGAGATAGTGTCCTATATCTGCTGAGTCAAATAGGGTGGGAAACCACTCCTATTCGGAGACAATTTGTTACTTACCGGAGGCTAACTCTAGAATTCCTCAGCTCCCTGATTTATTTACCGAACCATGGAAAAGGAATAAACTGAGGTTTCATTCAATTCAGGATGTTCAATATGGAGTATCAGTATAACATTAGAGAATTTACTAACCTCTTAGGGTTCCCTACTTCTTTTGACACATTCACCATGAACCAAGAGGACCTCTTTGAATATCAAGAGCTTGAGCATTTTTGGGGAAGTTTGACAGGAAATGACGAACCTAAGGAACATGAGTTTCTTTCTGGAAACATACATAACCCAGCTTTTCGTTATTTCCACAAGATCCTAGCACACACTCTTTTTGGGAAAAGATCAAACATTACCACAGTATCACCTGATGAACTTTTCATAATATTTTGTGCTTCCCAGAATCGTCCAGTGAATGGTGCCACTTATATGTTGGCGAGTTTTGACCTCCTTATTCAAGATGACCGTGCACCGATTCAAATAGGAGGATTGATAACTATGATTGCTAATGCTATTGGATTGCGCCAACCCATGCTTGATTTGAACCCTTTTTGTGGTATTCAGCCTATGAATATACTTTTCCTTTTCAACACTATGTTTATAGGAAACCTTGGACCTGAAGAGTTTGAACTATTAATTAACAACCAAGCTTTTCACCTATTCACCATGCCTAGCCCGATGACTAGTTTCCATAACCGAAATAATTGGCTCTACAACCTGGATGGAATACCTTCTCCCATTAGATCTGTTGAAACCATCCAAGATTATGAGATTCTTGACAACCAGATTCCTAATGTTGAGTCTGATCCGCAGACGCCAACTGGTTACCATGATGCTGCCTCTCCACCTCATCCTATCCCGTCCGCAGAATCGGCAGTACCTGATCTTAGACATCATATGCCTGGAACTGATTATAATATCGCTATTCAAGCTTTGATGTCAGAACAAGATGCCATTAGAGAAGAGTTAACTATGATGGGACATGAATTTTTGGAATACATGAGTAGAATGACAAATCAATTTCACGAGTTGCTAGACCGTGTCAATTCCTTTGCTCCTCCGGCGAGAGATTCTACAAGTGGCTAGAAGAATTGCAGTTAACTAGTTTTAGTCTTAGGAAATTTATAGTTTCGTTTGACAATATTTTTAATCTTAGGATTTATTTTTCGCATGTTTTATTTTATCTTCAGTCAAATATTACATTATGTTTATTTTTATGAAGCTACTTGCATTATTGGTTAAATTAAATTTCATTTTGATTTATGCACTGTCTAAAATTACCAATGATGATATATATTGTATGCTACTACTTACATCGCTTATTAGAAAAAAAAAATATTCTATGGTGTAGTAAAGTAGCAAATATAATAAACAAAATAATAAAAATAACAAATATAATAAACAAAACCAAAACATAAAAAAAAAATAAAAAAATAATGTTGTCACGAACGTTTTGACCGTTGCATGATCAGAGGCGTGACGAACGTGACAACCTGCTTTCTCGTGAAATGTTTTTGACCGTTGTCACGACCGTTACACCCCTTTTCAATTCACCTTTATTCCATTCATCTCACCTCTTTATCCCCATTCAACTCACCTCTCTATCCACATTAATTTTTTTCTCACCCACTCCTCTTCCCAATTTCAAAACTCTTCCTATAAATACCTTCACTACATTTCTTCCTATACCACATCATTCCATTCTATACAAAAAATTTCATCCTCTTTTCCTTTCTCCTTCTTTCTACCTACCAATTAAAATGGCGAAAAACCAACATCAAATGCAATTTGGTAATATTATTTTCCGATCTGAAGATAGTAACTATCAACGGGAGCAGTTTGTTCGTTTCCAGCAACGCGGTGTCACATCTACCAGGTACCCAGATTTCAATTGCTTACAAGAATTAGGATTACATCAAGGTGTGCAATGGCTGCTTAGGTTATCCGATTTAACTTTTCTGTGCACACAAAATCACCCAACATACCCATCACTCACCTTGGAGTTTTTAAGCTCTTATTCATACACCACTCCAACCGGTGAGGACGAGTACTTAACCGGTGTCGCAAAATTCCGTATGTTCAACACTGAGTACGCACTATCTCAAGAACAGTTGAGTGCCATGCTACATTTTCCTGAAGGAGACCACGTTCACCCAAGAATCCCTCCAAACTCAGATTGGAACACGGTCGCATTCGAACTTTTTGGAAAAATTTCCGGTGTGGTAACCATCAATTGGGATGCATTACTTGCTTCGCACATACACAACCCCACTATCCGGTATTTTATCCGTATTTTGCAAAACACCATCTTTGGAAGAGCCAACAACAACAAAGTCAACGCGAAAGAATTATTCTTCCTACACTGCATCTTTTCAGTAGATACAAAGGTAAACGCCGCCTCTTTCTTACTTCACCATATCCGTACCCTTTGTGCTCGAGGCAGTCAACCTTTTGTGATTGGAGGATTAATAAACACCATCGCACTCGATTTAAATTTAGGGGACCGACTTCAGAATTTGCAATCTTTGCCACCCCTGTTTATGGATATCAGCTATTGTCGCTCCTGCCGCTTAATCAAAAATAGGGTAGGCGGGAATTATTATCTTATGGTGAATAACCAAGAAATCCCAAGCGTCGCCATGCCCAACATTGCTCTCACCGATGTTACTAACCCCAACAGATTCATCTACGATTTGAATGCTCCCGAACTTACCATGCCTACACAAGCAAACCCACCCCCAGACGAGTTTGACGAAATGGAGCAAGGTGATCAAGGTCCTGAACAACATTTTGTCCCACATAATCCTTCTGATATTGTAGCTGGTCCATCCTCCCGACGTCGTCGAAGAAGAAGGCCTGCAACAAATGATGACATCATGGATGCTATTGAACATCAAGCCCAACGGCTTGATGCCATGCATGCGCAGAATAACGAAGTAATGCAACTGATGCGCCAGATGCAACAACAACAACAAGAGAGGAATGCAATAACCGACCAGAGGTTCACTGACTTGCTTAACAGGTTTGATGACTTGGCAGTACGTGAACGATCACCGGGTCCGAGAACAAGAGGACGCAGGCAGAATTGAGTTTCGGTTCCATTTCTTTCCTTTTTTTTCGTTTTTTTTTGAAACATTGGGGACAATGTTTCATTTAAGTGTAGGGGGGAAACTTTGTTTCAGTATGTTTATTTCCCTTTCAAGTATGTTTATTTCCCTTTCAAGTATGTTATTTCCCTTTCAAAAAAAAAAAAATTCTTAAGTCAAGTCCCTAGTGTGAAATTTTTTATTATCTATTCTCCTCAATTTTCTTGAGCCATAACAAAATTCAACACACTCAACAAGTATAAAGGTTTCCTATTTTATAAAACTTGAGTGAAATTAAGACAAAATTATTACCGCCCCAACACTCTAAAAAACCTCAGCATGTTAGATCAACTTAAGTACCTATTATACCAACTCCTTGAACTTTTAGTTTTATAGTAACCCCGAGTAGTTTATACGAGAAGTCGACACCATCTTAATAGCAAACTATGTGGAGAGCCGATGAATACAAGTGAATGATTCCCAAAACAACATATTAAAAATCAGGAAATGCACTAATTAAGTTAGGTGATCCTTACCCGATCATTTAATCCAAAGGTTGCGGACCCTACAAAAACATAGTATGAACGATCCATTGTGAGTTGGTTCAGCGGTTTCTGGTGCTGAACTTGGTAGGGCGGACTACGGTCCGATCCCCCGCAATTTACAATAGACTAAATAAAGAAGTTATCCAACTTATGTACCAGAACTTCTAACTAAAAGGGGATCAGAATCGCTAACCGGTTACTCCACTATGTGCGCGAAAAGATAAAGGGCTTAATGTGATTTCGCTCGAATGAAAACGGGTGAAATAAGAGTAAAAGAACTAGGCTGGGCTATAATAGCATGACTCGAACTGGTTTGCATAAGGTGGGGTTATCTAGTGTTGTTACGGTAGTTTTCGATGTTAAGATTAAACTCAGGTTATTTCTAACGAGATTTACTTGCAACCTATTACGAATTGATGTGTGTTTGGAAATTTCATCTGGCTAATGTTTTAAATCGATTTCTACATTGTTTCTTGCTTGAGGACAAGCAAAATTCTAAGTGTGGGGGAGTTTGATAACATGAAACTATATCACATTTTTAGACTTGATTTAATTAAATTATATCATTATTTGAGTAAATTTATTTTATATTATTCGATATTACTCGGTATTTTCTTATTATTTATTTCAGGTATCATTATTTAAAGCACGTGTGAAAAAGAAAGAAGAGGGGTGCAAAAAAGAGGATTTTCTAGGAAAAGCAGCAAGCTGAAGCACCAAAGCCCAGCCCACGTTTGGAACAAAGGAAATGGTTGTCACGACCGCCACAAGGACGTGCCGAGCGCCACGTCCCAAGACCTAGTGTTACGATCGTAACACATAGTGTGACGGACATCACACATCCCATCCTATATTTTAGGCTTTACGTGCGTAACGGAGTGGACGGCTTCCCCTAAATTTTCTCCTGCACTCGTAGACGTTTGGAATGACACTGAAGACCCATTCTAGGAAACGGTTATTTTGAGAGGTGAATATAAATAGACCTCACAAAAGCCAATTAAAGCTCTCTCTTGATCTCTCTTCGCCGTGCAATTTTCCCAGCATTATTTTTCCAGCATTCAAATTTCCAAGCAATTTATTTCCTTTTCTTTTTTAGTTTAATTTCCAAAGCATACAATTTATTTTCTCACGATAGTTTCTACACCGGAAATTATTGTGTAATTTTACTGGATCTAACCTTACGTTAGATCATAATATTTTATTTCCTTGTTTTTACTTTCCTATCTGATCGAGAATTGTGAAGAACAAATCCAACCGACTTGTGGTGGAGTGTTCGATCATCAAAGCTAGGAGATAAAATCCAGAATTCTAGTATTTTTCCAGGTTCATTAATTAATTTATTGTTTTAATTTACATATGCTTTGTTCCGCTATTTATATATATTGTTTGTTTGATATGGCCGTATTTATGCATGATTATTGTTTGTGCATGTTTATCATGTCTGGCTAATTAATTTAGATATCGGTATGTAAAGTAAGCGGAATAAAGGAATTCAAATTGAGTTGGTTTTAAATTTATTTCAAAATATAGTCACTCTTTTTCTGGTCTCAATTTACAGAGTTAATGCCAAGGTTTTTGTACGAGAGTAAAAGACATAAAGAAGTTAAAATCAATAGAACGACGGTTTGAGTTTTTAACTGGACATTGTAAATTGAACATTAACTTTAAATCAGGGCGAAAGCAATTTTTAAGATTAATTAAATTCTAACCATTTTCAAAAATTATTTTTAAAAGTTAAATGTGAGGACGAGAGTTAAGCATTTAAGTTTAATCATATAATCTAAGTCAACAGAGCGAGAGTTTGAGACGAGGGTGTTTGAACGATTAATATTTTCTCAAAAGGAGTTTCTATAGATTCTATTATTTTCAAAAAGTGATTTTAGATTTAACGAAATAGTGAGAGCGTATGTTAAAATATAAAGTCATAGTCTAATTCAACAGAGCGAGAGTTTGAGGAAAAGACTTTTAATTAATAGTGTCTACTGAAAAGACTTATTTTAAAATTAAGAAAAAGACCAACGAAGATTTGATTCCCCAATTACGACGAACTACATACTGATATCCATATTATTTGATATTTTATCTAGATCCAAATTTAGTTTTACTTTTCCCCCTAATCATTAAAGTATCATCCGCCTTAGCTTTACGCAGTAACCCTAGACAAAGGGTAGATCGATTCATTAAGTCCCTGTGGGATCGATATCTTTTAAAACTACGCGATTAGGCTGTGCACTTGCAGTTAGTACCCCGATAGACTCATAAAGTCGCGATCAATGTTCCTCCGACACTATTGAATGTTATCTCTTCCCCATGGCCCTTCTCCATGTGGAGAATTGATATGATTGGGATGATTGAACCCAAAGCTTCAAATGGACATCGTTTCATTTTGGTGGCAATTGACTACTTCACAAAATGGGTTGAAGCGGCATCATATGCGAATGTGACCAAGCAAGTGGTTGTGAGGTTTATCAAGAATCATATCACATGCCGCTATGGTGTGCCAAGTAAGATCATTACTGATAATGGATCAAACTTGAATAATAATATGATGGAAGCTCTTTGCAAAGACTTCAAGATTGCATATCATAATCCTTCTCCCTACCGACCCAAGATGAATGGGGTTGTTGAAGTTGCGAATAAGAACATCAAGAAGATTATTCAGAAGATGGTTGTCACATATAAGGATTGGCATGAGATGCTCCTATTTTCTTTGCACGGGTATCGAACATCCATCCGCACTTCAACAGGGGCAACCCCTTTCTCTCTTGTATATGGTATGGAAGCAATGCTCCCCGTGGAGGTTGAGATTCCTTCATTGCGTGTGCTCATGGAAACCAAGTTGACTGAGGCTGAATGGTGTCAGACCAGGTTTTACTAGTTGAATTTGATTGAAGAGAAGAGATTAACTGCCATGTGTCATGGTCAGTTATATCAACAAAGAATGAAGAAAGCTTTTGATTAGAAGGTCAAACCTCGTGTGTTCAAAGAAGGTGACCTTGTGCTCAAGAAGATTTTATCTTTCAAACCAGATTCTAGGGGAAAATGGACTCTTAATTATGAAGGCCCATATGTTGTTAAGAGAGCCTTTTCAGGCGGTGCTTTGATTCTTACAACTATGGATGGTGAAGAGTTCACTCGTCCTATGAACGCAGATGCAGTTAAGAAATACTTCGCCCAAAAAAAGAAAAGAACAACTCGCTAAGTTGAAAACCTGAAAGGGCGGCTTAGGCAAAAATGAGCGTCTCGGTGGATTGAAAACCCGAAAGGGCGATCCAGGCAAAAGTTAGAGACATAAAACAGAAAGAACTTTCCCGATAAGTTGAGTTCCCCACCTTGGGGCAACTTATGAAAAAATTAGGGATTATGGCAAGTAACTCCATTCTGCTGATCTTCAATTTGGAGAAACTTTGAGCACAAGGGTTGACATCAATTCATCATCCCCGGTAGCGACCGAAAGCACAGCAGACATCAAGAGTTGGTAGAAGGATTAGTGGTCATTTGTATTCAATGTAACCCTTTTCCATGAAAGCTACCATTTTAAACCTTGTAAAAATCTGTGGAGTCTTGTCATTTACAGACTACCATTCCATTAAATAAAGTTGAGCTTTTATCCAATTATTTTCACTCTTATTCACTTCAGCCAATAGTTTTAAATTTTATTATGATCATTTTGAAATTTAAAATTTTAATCAAAAACATTTTTTCTTAAATATATAAAAGCACAAATTTTTTCAAAGCAAATTTAAAAGAAATATCAACATCATTTCAAAAGCAGCAAGTCTTTGGTGTGAGGCATTAAGGGTTCCCTAAACAGTTAACCCTTCAGGTGTCCCAGCTAAGTTCGCTGATTCAGTACCCAATTGAGTTGAGTTTGATCCCAGACAGAGTTTGTGTATTCATCAGCAATTTTGGTCCTCAGTGGAGTATTTTGATTCCCCAGTTGATCGCATTGGTGTCTCCACCAGTCGCCATCTGACTCGCTCCCAGTCAGAGTTTCCTCCTGGTTTTTGAGCAGCTATCTTGCGTTTATTCTCTGTATGGTTGTCTCCCATTTAACATGGTGTTGACCTAAACTTCCCCATAGACTCGATAATGTTTCCTTTCCTCAACAGATCTCCTCCTTCCCCAACCAGGGTTGAGCTTTTGGGATGTGGATCTCTCTGTTTTCTGGCAGTTATTTCCCTTATGTGGATTGACCGAGGATTGTACTAATGATTCAAATTTTGCGACACCCTTGTATCCTTTGTGATCGTTTTGTCATCATAATCATCATATATATATATATATATATATATATATATATATATATATATATATATATATATATATATATATATATATATATATATATATATATATATATATATATATATATATATATATAATATATATATATATATATATATATATATATATATATATATATATGCATTTACACTCATGTAAGTTCATATTTGCATATTTGCATCATTCATAGTTGCTGAATCATTGTTTGAGATTCTTATGCTCTGTTATGGTGGTACCTTATCCCCATACAAGTTCGGTGTCTGTCCTCTCTCAATTATAGAAGGTCGGCCCCTTAAGCAGAAAGACTTTAACCTTTCTCCTTTCCCCACTGAGTTATTTCCTCATGGATGATCGTTGTTTCAGTTTTTCCTCCCCAGTTGATTATCTGGATGGAACCACTCCCCTTGAGATATATCCTCATTGGGTTGAGTCTTGATTGACCGTTTCTTTCTAGCTCTTACCTAGATAGATGCTTTGAGTCTCCTAAGAGTTTATTGCCCCGTAATTGGTAATATTCTTCTTAGCGTGCAGTTTGTTACTTCTTGCCCAATATCCAACGAAAGTATCTCTGTTTTTCTCCTCAGTAGAGTCCCCAGTGGATTATTTTCCCAGAGTCTATCCTTGATATTTTCATCTTAACCGGTGAAGGATTTTCTCTTTCATGGTATTCTACCCCGTAAAAAGGTATTGTAATCCCTATTTTGTTCCTCAGAGAGTTAATCCTTGATATGTTCATCCTAACCGATGACGTGTTTCCTTCTCTTTGCGGTCTTCTACCCAGTAATCGGTAGTTGTAAATCCTGTTTTTTCCCCTTTTCAGAGTTTATCCTTGATATGTTCATCCTAACCGATGACGGATATCCTCTCATGGTATTCTATCCAGTAACTGATAGATGTAATTCCTATTTTCTCTCCTCACTAGAGTCTATCCTTGATATGTTCATCTTAACCGATGACAGATTTTCTCTTTGATGGTATTCTATCTAGCATTCGATAGATGTAATTCCTACTTGTTGTTCAGTTGGTATATCCTTGATATGTTCATCATAACCGATGACGGGTATCCTCCTTGACATTCCCAGGCAAGTTAATCCTTGATATGTTCATCCTAACCGATGACGGATTTTGTTCCCTGTTGAGTTTATCCTTAATATATTCATCCTAACCGATGATGGATACTCTCATCTTTGGTCTTCTACCCAGTAACTGGTAGTTGTAAATCCTACTTTCTGCAGTTTTCCCCAACAAGGCTATTCTTACCCAGTAACCGGTAATGAATACTCCCTCCTGGTGGTTCCCAGTGAGTCATCCTTGATATGTTCATCCTAACCGATGACGGATGTCCTCTTTGACAGATCTTTATTATCTCCTTACCCAGTAACAGGTAATAGGTAATAGATTTCTGCTCCTCCTGTGTTGAAGTTTATTTCTTCCCCAATTGAGTTGAGTGCATATTTCCTTAGTGAAATCTCTTTTCTTGCATGATTCAAGTACGTCAGTGTTATCCTGATCTACTCGAATCCCCTGCAGATGTTTTGTTTCCCCGACTGAGTCTTTCCATTTTGTATAGAATTCCTCTAGTCCCCTAGAAGTTTTAAGTCGTAGTCTGGCCTACGCATAACCTCATTTATTCCCCCCCCCCCCAGAGTCTCTGTCTCCCCCATTGAGTTTTACTCATGGAATGCATTATACTCCTGCGGACTTTGGGTCTCTCTGATTTCTTTTCCTGTATGGCAATATTTCCCCACAGAGCATTAACTTTTACATTCATATCATATGCATCATGAGGTGTCTTAGGGACCAAAATTTGTTTCTAGATGTTGTTATTTAAGCCTATTCTATTGAGTCGAGCCGAAGATTTTAACCTTCACCTCCTCAGTTAGAATGTACTTAAATAGGGGCAGCTGTAAGACCCCAATTTTGACCCTAAGATCCCTTATGCAATTTCATCATACGCACTAGCATTTGGATCATACCTTGGAATCCTCCTTACCCCTCTCTCATTGGGTTTGTTTTGGGAGAGATTACCAAGCACCATGTGATTGTATCATACTTGTATATTATCATTTTACTAACCAAAATACCAAAAATATGTACTTGCATTTGCCTAACTCTTTTGTAGGTAGGGCATGATCACATTGATTTATCAAGTTCATATCTAGGGTTTGAGGCCCTCATGACAAAGAGCATAACCATGAATTTAATCTAAGAATGGTTATAAGCATCATATATGAGTTCCATTAATTCCTACATGTTATATTGATCAAGTATTCTTCAAGAGTTTGGAGGTGATTTGCCTTGGAAACCCTAGTTTGACTAGGTATCTTGAGTAACTTCTCCAACAAGCCATCTCACCAATTGATTAAATTTATCAAGGTACACTTAAAAATTCATCATCTTATGCATATATGATCTACCATGATCCAAGAAAGTCAAGAGAATTGAAGGTTAGCAAGTTGGTTGATGGTGGTTGGCTAGATGAATTCATCTGATCAAAACTGGGTCTCCCTAGACCCTATCTCCTACACTTCTCACCATATGAAAATAATTCAAAGATAAAAGTTACTCTAAATGACATTCCAAACAACTTTCATGTTGAGACCTAGAGCTATTTTTGCTTGGAAAATCATTTTCTATGTTGAAACATTATAGGTCATTTTGTCTACACCCTAATTTGAAAGTCAACTTCCCAAGGCCATAACTTTCTCAATGTTTATGAGATGAAAGATTTCGAAGTTGCATAATCAAATTCAAGATGTCTACTTCAACTTTATGTATGTAGTGAGAGCTAATTCAACTTTTATGAGCATGTGACATGAGGATACATTATAGGTCATTTTTGACCTATACCACTGAACAAGTGATTTTTCCAAACTTCAAAAATGCATAACTCTATCATTATAAATCCAAATGACATGAAATTGGATACCATTTTGAAGGTCTTTGAAATAGATGCAACTTTGGTGAAGACACTTTTCTCATTTGAAGCTCACATAAAAACTTAAGCAAGGTGGAATATTGAGATATATGGCTTGACACTTAGAAATTTTTTCAACATGTTGAAATTTCCAAACTTCCACCTTCAAATTCACCATGATCCAAGATCCAAATGAAAAAGTGTTCAACATCAAACTTGTTCCCCTTGATCCAAGCTTTCCAAAGAACCCAAGTTCATGCATTTTGGCTGAAGTTTGTTAGGGATGCGCATGGCTTTAACAGAGCTGCACCATTGGAGGAAATCAAATGTCCAAAACTCCATTTTACATTGCCTTGCCAATCAAGCATCATTTGAACTTTAGTACAGTTGCAATTGGATCAAAATGGATTGCTTCATGGGCCTGTACACGCCCATGCAAGCTTGTGCATCACATTGCCAAATTTAGAAAATTTTCAAGTGTGCAATTATCAATCCCAAATGCTATAAATACATGACCTCTGAGCTCATTTGAAGGAGACCTTGCGCGCCAGCTTTGCCCCCCCAATTGAAACCCTCTCATTCTAATGAAAAACCTGATAATTTTCAATTTGAAAATTGAGTTTGAATCTCAACTCTTGGAGATTCAAGAACTTCAGGATCCAAAGCCTTGCACCATTGCTAACCATTCCCTACAAGCTTCTCAAGTGTGATCAGATCGTGTTTGCAGCAAGCAACCTCATGTTTTGCACATCATTGAAGGTAATTTTCAAAAAACTTCATCTCTTCGATTCTCACTCAATTCTCATCAATTCTCTTGGATCTTTGGTTGTCTGAAGTCCTACCAATGTAGGCAAGAAGATTGAGTTGCTTAGAGGTCAAATCGAAACAACTCAATTGACACACCTCAAAATTCAACCCCTCATATCTTTCTATATATGTTGAGTTAGTTAAAATTGAGGTCAGATTTGTGCTCTACGCCGTTTTTTCTTTCAGATCATGTCCTCCTTTTTTATTTTGGTGATGGTTAAGGGTGGAGCAGTCCGATGAGGTCCACCGGAGAAGAAGACCGGAACTCTGGCTCCGGCAGTGTGTTGGCACGTCTCCCAGTCACAAGATCCATTCAATTTGTTTTAATCTTAGGCGTTGGTTTTGATTACCACGCGTGTGGCGCGCTGACTAGGTTCCATCATGGAACACGCGTTTATGTCCACTTGATCTGCCACCTCAATTAACTAGGAAGATCAAGTGGTCCACGTTTTTTTGATTTTTTGATTTTTATTTTTATTCCTTTGATTTTCATTAATTCATATTAATTTTAATATTGATCCAAAAAATATGAGAGTTTGACCAAAAAATTTCAAAAAATTTCCTCTTTCATATTTTGAATTAAAATTATTTTTTGGATCATTATTAATATTTTTCATGATTTAATTGATTTTGTGAATATTTTTAATTGGTTAAAAATACTTTTAAGTCTTTAAAAATTCTGAAATTTTTTCTCCAAGGTCCTTTGACCTTGTTTGACCTATGATAAATCTCATGGCCATTTCTTTGATGTTTTGATGAGGTTTTAAGAATTTGACAAAGCATATTTAATTCAAATGCCTTATTTTAGTATTTTTAATTTGAATAAAAGCCAAATAATTGTGTTGACCTATTGTGATGATTTGTGTAAGTTTGACTCATGTTGTTGGGCCTTGGTCAAGGTTGATTTGACTTTGTTAAGTTAATATCATTGGATTTAGGGGATTGATGGAATGTACATTTCATCTCCCAAAATGAATGAATGATATTAATTTGGTAAAAGTCGTCCTTTGACCAATTTGAGTTTTGATCCATTCCCTTCCCTCTTCATCTCATCCCCCTTCTTTATGCATTCATCTCATTTGGCATATGATATCTCTAAGTCCTAAGGCTAGTTGATTGCAAAATCAACATAAGTATGGATGGGATTAGGCCACCTCTTTTGCATATTCTTTTTATTTGTGGTATGTTTCATGAGCATAGTCCATTATATTATGTCTCTAACATGCATTAACACCAAAACTCTATTACCCGACCTCAAATAGTTGTGACTTCTACATAATTCCAATTACGATTGCTTAACATAGCGCTAAATTTTTGACACAAAAGGCATAACATTCTAGTTAGTTAGATTGTAAGTCTCCCATCTTTCATGGTATTGTATGGAAACTTGGCCTTTTTTCCTTCCTTTGGAAGATGTCTTGGCTCAAGGATCCATGCTTGTGATAAGTGGGTTAAGTGTTCTCCAAAGAATGACTTAAAATGAGAAGCAAAAGCACAAAAATACTAACTTCTAACTAATTAACAACTAACATTTAATTTCAAGTTCTTTATTTTAATGCACTTTAATTTTTAAGTTCTATTCATTTGCCATTATTCATACCATTCTAATTGTTTATGTTAATGTCATTTTACCTTTGTCCATTTGGACCATATTGTGTGATATATCTTGCTTGTGTATATTTTGTTTGTTTGTATGGTCTTGGACCATCAATGTACATAATAAGAACAAAAACCCTAAAAAACTTTTGTGTGGACTGTTGACTTGATCTTGGACAAATTAGACTTAGAATTTAGGCAACCTCCCTATGCTAAAGGACTTGTCCAATGCCAACTTTTGTGAAACCAAGTGATTGCAATTTGAAACTTCATCTGATACATCATTCAAGATCCCTTTGAGTTCATCTGCAACATGATCATTGTGAAGTTGTTATTTTGAACCTGTGACTTATGGAATTTATCTATTATATGGGCTTAATCTGAAGAAGATCATGGAATGGCTAAGCTTGGATGTGGCTATCTTTATTTGATGCCTTGCTCTTCAAGTTAATATTGTATGCATTGTTTGTTGCTTGATTCTAATATCCAAGGGAATTTGGGGTTTCTATATGGAATTCTTGCATATTGGATTGCTACCCATCGGTCAGATCTTTTCAACTCTTAACTTTTAATTTAATGGGATTAGTCTCTTCATCTCCTCCCCATTTCTTTAATTTCAAAATCTCTTCCTCCTTTCAAAAAAACTTCTTTGTTTGAACTTGTTATTTTCTAAACTTTGACCACTTTGAAAAAGATAGAAACTTTGGCCTTATGCCATTGCATTTTCAAACTTCTTTTCTTAATCAAACTTGTAAATAGACTTAACTATACTTGACATAAACTTTTAAAAAGCCAAAAAAGAACTAACTCATTCAAATCATTTTCGGGCCTTTGTGCCTTTCAAACTTAATTTTGTTAAAAGCAATGCATCTACTTTGAAATTTGTATCACGAACTACAAGGTTTTGATTCCTCATTTTTATGTTGGTACGTAGGCACAAGTCCGAAGGTCTTGTCAAACACAAAAATATAGTTAATGAATTCTTTTCTCATCCCCTCACTCTATTTGTTTGTAAACATCACTTTGTACAAAATACATATGCACAAAAAAAAGGCTCCCTAGGAGTACCTAGGACACTTTGGGTGCTAACACCTTCCCTTTGTGTAACCAACCCCCTTACCTGTAATCTCTGACATTTTATTAGTTTTGATTTGAAAACTTCTTAATTTTTGGTTTTGTTCGTACTTTTCCCTTTTCCCTTGGAAACAATAAAAGCGTGGTGGCGACTCTTTTTATTTGATGTCTAGCTTATCCATAGGTTGATGATCATGAATTTACTGCTACAGGAACCATTAATAAATCAATTAAACACAATAACTGCAACTTGTGTCGTTTAATCTCATAAACTTCAATTTTCATAACACAACAAAAAAAGTTGTATTATTCAACTTACCACTGTTAGTTCAACTTCTGTTAGATGTGTTTTGTATGATGTCAAAACTAGGATACTTTAGTGTAAATGTATATTGGACGGTATCCTCTGAATCTCTATGTGCATCTTAGCATTAGGAAGCATAAAAGTATTTAGAAACAATGTGGGAAAGGTCTCATGCATGAAAACTCATTTTTTGTAAAAAATAGCAGTATAGGTCGACACATAGAACTATAGGCCGACCTATGGAAAATAATTTTTGGCTATAGGTCGACACATAGAACTACAGGTTGACATATGGAAAAAAATTCTTGACTATAGGACGACACATGAAGTTTATAGGTCGACATGTATGTTGTTGTATTAAAGCATGTGGCCTCTGTTTCATGTGCCGAGTCTTCAGACCGGCACATAGGGAGCACATAACTGTCATAGGTCGACACATGACTTTGGACAAGTCGACCTATGCATCGAACATGTCGACACATAACCTGTATAGGTCGACCTATCCGATATTTTTCTTCAAAAATTCATATTTTTCTATCCTCTTTTGCATTTCCTTTTTCCCTAAATCACCCATGCATATAAATAATCCATACATGCATCATTCTCTAGTAAGGTTTCTAGAGTGAGTAAAACCAACATGAATCCAGGATTTCAAAGCATCTCATCATCTTCAATTCAATCTATGCATACTTGATAACACCAAATTACACCGTTATTTTAACTCGTTTTGTACTTGTTTTATTATCGTTTTACCTCAATTTCTAGTGTTATGTGGGTAATTTGTCTGCATTTCAGGTATTTGACCATATAGGAGCTATGTGCGAAGAAATGAAGCAATTCAGATGTAAAACAAAGAAAAAATGGGAAATTACACACAAGGCGACCTACATGGCATTAGCCATGGAGAATGCCATATAAGAAATGACGTGTCCCACTCACCAACGGGTGGATTGACCCACTCTTCCACATGTTGGTAACGTGGTCTTCGCCATCCTTTGTGAAGGGCGGGCGGTTAGAAAATGGATTTTCTTGGTCTCCCACTATTCCCATGTAATCCTACATTTTCTCCCACGAATGGAGAATCACTCCACTTGATATTTTGGACTTTGGAACATTATAAATAGGCGATAAGCTTCACTTTCCAACGCATCCAAGCTTAGCACAATATTAAGCACTAGAATTATCGATCAAAGTTATAACTCCTTACATCGAGGGGTTATAGTACCAGAGAGCATTGAGTTTGTAAGAAGTTTAAAGCACTTTATTTTCCCGCATTTTAATCTTGTCGCCATTTATATTTCTTTACAAGTCTTCAGCAATTTATTCTGTACCAGATTCAAGCCTCAGTTTGGAGCAGGTTTTTATTATATTTCGCATTTTATTACCGCTTTATTTATTTACTCGCACTTTATTTTCCTCTCCTCGCACTACTTCTTTTATTTCCAAGTCTTATTTATCGCACCATATTGTTTTAACCTACTTTTCCGCAACGTCTACTTCTAAGTTTCAAACTTATGTTTTCATGTTTGTCATAAGAATATCCAACTAATTTATTGATGCTGGGATGTGAGGACCATTACTTGACGGTACTTTAACTGTTGTTTCTTTAGGATTTTAATTATGGGCTATTTTAGTTTTAATGCAAAATTTCTGAACTCAATTTAATCGGTCACTACGAAAGTAGAGCTATGAGAACGTCGGGTAAGATCGAAAGTCGTCCGACATTAAAGAATAAGATTGGTTTGTTTTTTATTAATGAATACCGTGAAAGCACTTTATTAATTAACTAGGGAAGTCTAATAATTCTAGAAGGTGGTTTCAAAATTATTTGCGGACGCGTTTATAGGTTTAGGATCTGGTTACCAGAGTGAAAGCTTGGAACTCTTTTAAGTTAAATTTTCCAATCAAAATTACTTTTCCACTGAGAAAAAAGTCTGGTTTCTTAAAATAGGATTTACTACTTTAACGCAAAAAATGTCGGTCACACGTGACAGTGGACAATATAAATTAGAGTGTCAAATTCGGTTCTGAATATACGAAAGTGACAATTCTTGTTCAATTACATTCTTTTCAAAGTAGAAAATATTACCCCATACAGTGATCCTGTTTAGAAGCAATCTAGAGTATTGTCGTTTGATGAGAGCCATATCCCGGTATTATTTGTTTGAATTTATTAAAGTTAATTATTTCATCTTGTCCCATTCTTAATTGATTCGCCCTAGATAAACACCGTAGCAACTAGAAATGATAGATTGGTAGTTAGGTCTTTGTGGGATCAATATCTTTTAAAATTACGCAATAGATTGTACACTAGCAGTTATTTATTCCGATAGACTCATAATCTCGCGAGCAAGTTTTTGGCGCCGCTGCCGAGGACCAATACCATCAAATTTTGCAACTTGTTATTACACCGTCTAGATTAAGGTAACCCTTATCGGTCAATGCGAAGAACTTGTAGTACCGGAACTTTAGAAGATCCAATAGCTGAGCCATACAAGTACGTAAGAGCTCGACTTTTACTCAAATGAATCAAAAGAGAAATGGCAGAAGACCAAAACCGTAGGCCACTCAAAGAGTTTTCCCTACCCTCTGAAGCTAGCGGAAATATACCCGAACGTATCACACGCTCGAACATACAACAGAATCACCATCGAACTTTATTTATTCCCAAAGGATAGGGAAAACATCAATAAAACCCGGGGGAAAGAGATATGATGAGTAAGGAAGTCGGTTATGCAATGGGAAGGTATTAGCACCCCTAACATTCATGGTACTCCATGTGAACCATTTTGATTGTTCTCGCTCGAATAGGTGTTATATCTAAGATTACTCGCAAAAGAATGGGGAAAAAGAAAGAAATAGATAAAGTGCTCAGTGAAGATTAGGGCCCTCATGCCTACGTATCCTCATAGTGCAATGAGGAACTCAGAGCTCCGTAGTTCAAAGAACTAGTGGTGGAAGGTGAAAAGAATTGTGATCGGAGTATGCTCTAAACCAAAGAATTGTGTGTTTTGAACTCCAACAAGGGGTGAAAACATGAACCCAAGAGTAAACTGGCTTTAACCGATATGTGGACTAGCATGGCTGCCACTATAGGATATAGCCAAAAACAAGGAGAATTAAGTGTTTGGGGACGATCCAAGCAACTATTAGTTTACAAGGTAACACAAGATGGAGCACAAAGGGATAGTGTATTTGGCTCAAATAACAAGATATATCACATGAAATAAATGAAGCTAGAATTTGGATGCATCATAGAGATGAATGAAGTGAAGTGACCAAAGTCACAAAAATGAAGTGTTTGGTAACAAGGGATTGCAAAGGTATAATTTGAAACCAAAGGTGAAGGTGTATTGGAATCCATCGGAGAAATAGGATTTATACCATAGAGGGAAATGACGTCTTAGCCAAAAATGAAGGAATTAAATGTCTGGGTACGAGCCAAAAATCTCTAGGTACAAATGCGGATTACCGCTATATCGTCCTAAAAGGGTGTATATGAAATTCCAAAGAACTGTGTTTCGGTGTTAAAGGAATAATATGTCACTATAGTGAACGGTTTAATGATTGAAGGTAAATACTACATCATGAAAGATATGAGTGGTTCCCTCAAGCGGAAGACGGAATAAATAGGAGTATGCTCACCAAGGACTCGCATCCCCATGCCTACGTATTCTCACTGTGCAATGAAAAAAGTCAGAGCGATCGTAGTTCGTGGAACCACGAGAACAAACAGAGATTGAAAGTGATGAAAAGTATAACTTGTACCAACATAATGGTATCAAGGGAATCCACAAATGGAAAGAACTTGGAACTAAAGAGTAAAACTGGCGTTTACCGATATGTGGGATAGCATGGTTTCCGCTATAGGGTAAGGCCAAACACAAGGTTAATTAAATGTCTGCGTACGATCCAAACAACTCTTGATTCACAAGATGGAATGCCACTATATAGTCCTAAAAGGGTATATGTGGGGTCCCAAAAGAAAGTATTGTTGTGTATAAGGAACAATATATCACTGGTTGGGGAACAAACAGTTTGAGATCAAAGAAGAATAGTATCTTGGATCCATGAAGGAAATAGACTCTGAACCAAAGAGGAAATAGGCGTCTCAACAAAAAAAGAATGAATTAAATGTTTGGGGATGATCCAAACAACTCTCAATTCATGAGGTGGACTGTCGTTATGTCGTCCTAAAAGGATGTACAAGGAGTCCAAGGAGAAGTATATTTGATATCAAAAGATGGTATTGATTGAATGAAGTGTTAATAAATAGGGTATCTCACGGAGAATTTGAATTCTCTTGCCTATGTATCCTTATGGTGCAATAAGGAAGTCAAAGCTTTCGTAGTTCAGCCCACTACGGTTGACAGCAAGATGATTGATGAGGCAAAAGAATATGATTGAATATGGAAGAGACTTGATAGTTATTTGGTAAAAACCATACTAAAGTCTATGAATAAAGGTGGTTACGATGAGCAACGGGCCAAATGTACTGCACCCAAAGATATCCAGAATGAGGATAGGAAAGCTCCAGTCTCATCCATTCTTTACTACTTAAGGCTCGTGACATGTAATTCTCATCTTAACTTTCAAGTTGTTGGAGAAGAGTCTTTATTGTTCTTGTAATGATGATGAAGACCTTATCAATTGTTTGATTTGATTTGCATTAAAGTCTATGAATAGAGGTAAATACAATGAGCAACTGGGTCAAACGTCCTGTACCCAAAGATATTCAGAATGGGGGTAGGAATTCTCCAGTCTCATTCCTTCTCCATTTCTTAAGGCTTGTGTCGTACAACTTGAATCATGATTGATAAGTTGATGGTGTAGTCATTTGCTTGTTGCATGATACTTTATGAAGAGAGAGAGAGAGAGAGAGAGAGAGAGAGAGAGAGAGAGAGAGAGAGAGAGACTTTCCAATCATATGATTTGAATTGTGTTAAAGTCTATGAATAAAGGTGAATACGATGAGCAACTGGGTCAAGCGTCCCGTACCCAAAGATATTCAGAATGGGGGTAGGAATTATCCTGTCTCATTCCTTCTCTATTGCTTAAGGCTCGTGCCACACAATTCTAACTTTGATTTAACAAGCTCTTGAAAAACCGCCTTTGACGTGCCTTGTATTATCCGCTGCTTGGTATGACTAAGGATGCCTTGATTGGGAATTTGACTTGAGGTCTCGAGCTCCACAGCTTACAGAAAAAAGTCTTATTAAGTGACCAAGGGTCTTTTGTTCACTCCAATTAGACTGTGGGATTATACAATATCAAAGGATTTAGTTGATCAAATTTTTTTTTGATCAACTTGAATTGAGGGTTTGATTTGATTTTGACCTAGGTTGATCCTAATCTAATGGTTAGAATTACTCAAATTAACCTAAGGGATCATGTAATTGGTTGGTCAAAAGATTGATTAAAGATTCTAAGTATAAATCTAATCTTAAAGGATCATGTATGTTATATGGTTAAAATATCAAAATAAGCCTCCTAAGGACAAAAAGGTCATTTTACAAAGATATTTAATTGAATCAATTTCTTAGTTATGACAAAAACAATTAAAATCAAATACATATAATCTAACCTAAAACTCTAATTATCTATAAAGTTAACCAATTATCTAATTAATTCTAATTTTCTAAATCTAATTAAAACTATATAGAAAAAGTAATTAAATTCTAAATTCCAATTAAAATTCTAAATCCTAATTAAAACCTAATTTTAATAGTCCTAATTATCCTAATTAATTCCAATTAAAGAAAGCTAAAAAAGCAATTAATAAAATGGCAAAACAAATATTAAAAGAAAAGAAAAGAAAAAGTATGCAATTAAATGCAATGGGCCAAGGGGGTGAAGGCCCTGTACAGGGTGACCCCAGAAAGTAATTCGTGTGGGCTTAGAAGCCAAAGCCCAAAGGAGAATGCAACATGGCCTAGGGGTGTAGTTGACAATGCAGGTTGGTAGTTAGCAAAATGAGACCTAGGCCTAAGGTGTTAAGCCCATGTATGAACAACCCAACCTGGAATTGATCCACAATTCAACAGGTATGGAACTCATTCAATCTGAATTGAATTTGAAAAGAGGAAACACGCCAAGCCACCAGCTCCGGTCATGGTCTCACGTCACCCTTCGTGGGCACCGTGCCGGAGGTCGCCTCCGGCGGAGGTGGCGGGCCAAAATATGAATTAGGACCACCATCATAATCATGTCTTTATACTGAGCTCGAATCTGTAATCAATTTCAAATGACTCCTAGCCTAGGTCCCTAATCGAGAGAAAAACCTGAAGAACCCTAAAGTCCTCAGGTCAAATTAAACAACAATCAAGTCCCCATTCTCTCCTTGACCTTAGGGTTATCACTCTCTGATCACTACTACACCTACTGGTAACAAGATATATAGGAAAAGAATTGGAATTCAGAGAGACTACCGGAGTTTCTTGGCGGTGAAGGTGACAATGGAGGATCCGGTGAGTCTTGTTTCACTTCTACTTCTCGTTGAATCTTCTCTTTCTCCTTCTTCGTTCTACTTTTCTTGATCCTGAGGTGTTGGTGAGTGAATTCAAACTCGAGCTGCTGAGTGGACTGGAGAGGTAGAGGTTGAACTCAACTTTCAGAGCTTCCAATGTTGAAGCTCTGCAGTTATGCTGATGAGCATGTAGTGAAGGTGAAGGAGAGAGATTGAGCTCAGAGAATGCAGTGAGAGAGATGAAGATGATTGTTGAGTTTTTTTGCCAAATGATTGGTGGTTGAGACTAGTGATGCATCAATGTAATTTATAGAGGTTGGTTGTTGTAACTAAATGGGGCAGAGTCAGGGAAGCTAGGGCAAGTTTGTTAACTGGAATTGAAAAGGAAGTTTGTTACAGTTACATTTCTGTTATGTTTATGTTATGAGATTTCTCTTTGAGCTCCCTTATTTCAATTAAAAGGGGTTAGTGTGTGTTTATTGTTAGAAGTGACTCTGAGTTCAGTTTGGAGTAGAATTAGAAGGTTTAGTCTAATTATGAGGTTAGAATTATGTGTTTGGACTTAGTTGCTTGAATTTTGTAGGCTATGCGTTTATACTTACAATGGTCTTTCTATTTTGAAAAAGTGCAAGGCTTGGACAATAAGGCAAGGCTAGGTCTTGATGATGGTATTGTTGGTGCTATGTCATTGTTGCTAATTGGTAAGCTATTGTTTCAAGTGGCGTGATAGGCCTTGAACTGCCATGGTTGTATTTCCAATGTTATGCCACAAGATGGTGAGTTTCTAGCTTGAATTGTGTTGCCCTACTGCAATGGAGTTGTATTATTATTGAACTGTCATGGAATGTTGTTGTCCATTGAACTGTTGCTTTCTACATATGTTTGTTGTATGTTGTAGGTCTTGTTTATGCATAATGCCTACTGACTTTGCAGGTTTCGATAGGTTTGTAGTGGATGTTGAATTGTGCAGGTCAGTTACTTCATGCTACATCTGACCTGGTTGCATTGCATCTCCATGTTTACTTTATGCCATGGTTTATTGATTGGCTTGTGCACTACAAGAGCTTGTTGCAAGTAGCATCACCTCTAGATCCATTTTTTCCCATTGGCCTTGATGTGCAGTAAGGTGTGTAACTGGTTCACTTTTGTTTGCAATGTTTTCTGTATGATTGATATGTTTTACAGCAGGGTGCTGCTCTATTCAGGTATAGATGTTGACTACTTGTAGGGTTGGCATGATACATTGATATTCTGCTGTAAGTTCAACATTGTTGTTATTGGACTGAGGGATTTTTGTAATGGCTGGCTACAGGGATCTTTGCTGCAGGACTTGGTTTTGTTTCTGTGGTACTACATTATGTACATTGCTAGGTTGGTTAGTAGCATGATGTTGCATATGGTTCTGATGTATTTCATTTTTTGCAGCAGGTATGAATCATGTTTTCAACTTGGTTCAGTTTATGTTATGTAGTAGGCATTGTGTTCTGCAGAACTGTGCATTTGATTTCACTTTGGATTGTTTTCTGCAGGCCTTGTTTGCACTTTTCATGACTTGCATTGGCTAGTGCATGCTTAGTGTTAGGTTCTGTAGAATCACAAGGTCTGCATGATGCCATGTTTGGATGGTCTCATTCTGACTTTGTTATGGTATTGTTTCTCATCATTCATGTTCCATGTTCATGTAGGTATTTCTTCATGGAGGATGGTGGTTGATCCAAGGCAACATGGCATCAAGTTAACATTTTGAGGTCACATGTATAAATGGCAAACTAATGTACCATGGTGGATCTTTGAAGATTACGAAAAGGGTTTAGAATGGAAAAAAGAGTTAAGTTGACTTTGGTCAAAGTTGACCAAAACGTCAACTGTTGACAAAAGCCAACACTTGGTCAAAGTTGCCAAATTTTGGTATTTTTTATGTAATGGACATTATGATGAACTGTAAATGATTTTGAATGAATTTGAATGGTTTTGGATTGGATCTTGTACTTGTATTGAATCTTGAATAAGAATGAATACTTGAAATGACTTATAATGAACTTGAATTAATAGTTATACATAACTTTAAATTAAATTAATCAAGCCATGGTAGGGAATGAATTATATGGTATGGCCAATGAACTTGAACAAACCAACCACACGATCCCAAGCAATCAAATCTTGAATGAATGATACATGACAAGACTTGAATGCATTGTATGAACATGACTAGATTAATCCTTGAACCCTTAGCAAGGACCACAAATGGATAATGACCATGACTTAAACAAAGATCCATGGACAAAACATCAAGGAATTGTAAATGGCATGCAATGGATCTTGAAAGACCAAAAAGACTAGATGAAATCAAACCAAGGACTGGGCAAGCTATGGGCTAAACAAGGAGATATGATCAGATAAAATGTCATGAGAATGGAAGCAAATGAATATGAAGAACCCAAGACTTTAACTAGGGCCAATGGGCTTAGGCACAAGTGAATAGAACCAAGCCAAGGCAACAACATGAATGTGAGATTGAGTGAGACACACCCCACATACAATTAAGGCTAGGAGACCATCAATGAAGATGATACCACATTAGGGTTTAGATGGCCTAATACATGCCACAATGAAGTCTTATTGAATCCAAGATCAAAAAATTAGGGTTTTGGATGTCACCAGATGAAAAAGTCAATTCACAAGGTACATTAGGACCATACCCTCCTTGATTAGTGTTACATGAGGCATACCCTTCAACCAAGGTCTTTAAATCAAGCATGATACTTCACACACAAGTCTTTAATGAATGAAACTCTCCAATTAGGATTTTGATAGCCAAGATAATGCCCAGAGAAGCTCCATAGGATTCCATCATCAAGAATTAGGGTTTGGAACCCTTGAGGAGTGCTTTGATGAAACCTTGTTAAATCCACGTCTCCAAAATAAGGAAATTAGGGTTTCACATCCCCTATGCTTTGATGAATAGTGAAGCCATACTTTTGAAGTTTAATCCATACAAAAACCCTAGCTTAACAAGCCAAGAGCTTTGAATCTATAGTGATCCACTAATGGATGAATGCTGCATATGAATGAGCTATGAGTGTATGCAAATGATCCCCAAGCCAAGTGGTTGGATGAGAAGTTGGAAAAGGGGAGGGAAATTTTTGGGGTACAACACCCTCTAAGGAAGAGCCTAATTCAATTATTGCCAACCCAAATATTACAGCTAACAACTTTTAATTGAAGCCTGCTTTGTTGCAAATCGTGCAATAGAACCAATTCGCTGGTCTCCCAACAGAGAACCCAAACCAGCGCCTAAAAGTCTTCATTCAACTAGCCGACACACTAAAATGCAATAACAATGCTCCTGAGGCGATACGTCTATGTTTATTCCCTTTCTCCCTCAGAGACAGAGCGCGATCATGGCTAGATTCCCTTCCAGCGAATTCCATCACTACTTGGAATGACCTGAAGAAAGTACTCCTTGCTAGATATTATCCACCTAGTAAGACCACCGTCCTACGTAACCAAATTATCAGATTTACTCAACAGGATGGTGAGTCCCTCTTTGACGCCTGGGAAAGGTACAAGGAGCTATTAAGATCTTGTCCACATCATGGATTAGAACAATGGCTAATCATCCACACCTTCTACAATGGACTTCTTTACAACACTAAGATGACTATCGACGCTGCCGTCGGTGATGCGCTAATGAACAAACCATACCCCAAGGCATGCACACTCATTAAGGACATGGCTCAAAACCATTACCAATGGGGTACAGAGCATGCACAAGTAGAGAAGAAAGAGACTAAAGGAGGTATATACGAGGTTAGCAGCTTCGACCATATGAACACCAAAATAGACGCCCTAACCCAAAAAGTCGAAAGCTTAGTCATAAACCCTACAGCTACCGTAGTTGCAGTGCAACCCAAATGTAAAATATGTGGAACACCAGGACATGTGACTGCCGAGTGCAATCTACTAGCAGAAACAAACCCAGACCAGGCCAACTATTCCCAAGGAAACCCCTATTCGAACACTTACAACCCTGGATGGAGGAATCACCCAAACTTCTCTTACAAAAACAATAACTTTGCTTTTTCCCAAAACTCTACTCCTCAAAGACCAGCAGGTTTCCAAGCCCAAAGACCCATACAACCGATAAAAACTATACCTCAGAAGTCAAACCTTGAAAAGATCATGGAAGATTTTATCACGACTCAAACTCGACAAAATAAAGAACTCATGAATCAAAACTTCCATATTAAGGAACTAATTTTGCAATTAGGAACCAAGGTTGATTCCGTGGTGACCCAAACAAGATGCTGGAAACCCAAATTTCTAAAGTAGCACAACAACAGACTGCTCAGGCTACACCAAGAGGATTATTCTCCGGAGAACCTCAATCTAACCCTAAAGGTCATGCTAACACCATTTTGCTGCAAAGCGGGACTCAATACGATGGGCCTAAAATTTCAGAACCACCAAAAGAAAATGTTGTGACTCTCTCAAAAGAACGAAAAGAGGAACCCTCAGAACCTGAAAAATAAAGAAAGAAGGATATTAATGATAAGGAGGCAGTGAATGATAACCAAGAGAATCAAACATATGTACCACGCACCATGCATACCACCGATTCCATATCCACAAAGGCTTAAGCAGACTAAACAAGACACCCAATACAAGAAGTTCGTGAAAGTAATCGAGAAACTTCACGTCAAGATACCCTTCACCGAAGCCATCACCCAAATACCATCATATGCCAAATTCCAAAAATACGTATTAACAAACAAGCGCAAGCTCGATGATCCCAAACCCTTAGAATGCAATGCAATTGCAGGAAAAAAATTAGCCAAGAAACAGAAAGATCCTGGAATCTTTTTGATACCACGTGTTCTAGGAAGACATGTTATAGACAAAGCATTATTGGATTTAAGAGCAAGCGTAAGTTTGATGCCTTTAGCAGTTTGTGAAAGACTAGACCTAGGAGACATGCAACCAACTAGGATGTCCCATCAATTGGCTGATCGATCGGTTAAATACCCAATATGCATATTAGAAGATATCCCAGTTAGAATTAGATAACTCTATATCCCTACTGACTTTGTCTTAATGGATATTAAGGAGGGAGAAGAAATCCCTATCCTCTAGGTAGCCCGTTCTTATCAACTACTGGAGCCATGATAAATGTAAAAAGAGGAAAAATGACTTTCGAAATAGGTGGCGAGAAGGTAGATTTATCTTATCCAAATTTATGAAAGAACCCGCCATGGACAATTCTTGTTGTGCAATTGATATCATTGATGAATGCATAAGAGAATTAGATAAGGAGGAGCATATCGAAACAATAAAACTACCTTTGACGCCTATAATGGAAGATGATGGACTTAAGTCAGTTACACCTTACATAGAGGATAGCCTTAACGAATGCTTAGCATTTACCCCTGATTATATGCCAAGCATTAAGAAACCCACAATAGAGCTTAAGGAGCTGCCAAAGAACTTGAGATATGAGTATCTTGATGAAGAACTCAACCGTCCAGTTATAGTAAATACCAACCTTAACAGAGGCAAAATCGATCAACTCTTAGAAATATTAAGAAGATACCCTGTAGCTCTAGGCTATAACATCTCCAAACTAAAAGGAATAAGTCCCTCTGTGTGCATGCATCAGATTATGCTAGAGGAAGATTCTAAACCTTTTAGAGAACACCAAAGAAGGATAAATCCTATAATGAGTGATGTAGTCAAGAGGGAAGTGTTAAAACTTATAGATGGATGAATTATCTATCAAATACTAAAACGTTTAGCTAGGCACTCTTACTTCTGTTACTTAGACGGATATTCCGGATTTTTCCAAATCTCCATCCCCCCAGATGACCAGGAGAAAACAACATTTACATGACCATATGGCACTTTCTCTTATCGACGAATGCCATTCATATTCTGTAACACTTCTGCAACATTCCAACGACGCATGATGTCCATATTCGCAGACATCCTAGATGAAATCATGGAAGTTTTCATGGATGACTTCTCGGTATGCGGATCCAGTTTTAAAAACTTCCTGGATAACTTAGAAAGAATCCTAGAAAGATGCGTACAAGTTAATCTGGTGCTAAATTGGGAGAAATGTCATTTCATGGTGATAGAAGGAATAATCATATGACACATCATATCAAAAAGGGGAATTGAGGTCGATAGAGATAATAGAGAACCTTCAACCACCCAAAACAATTAGAGAAATTTGAAGTTTCCTTGGACATGCCAGTTTTTACCGACGCTTCATTAAAGATTTCTCCAAGATAACTAAACCTTTAATCAGACTCCTGATGAAATACATCAAATTCACCTTTGATGAAAAATGTCTAGAAGCGTTTAATCTTCTTAAGAAAGCACTAATCATTGCACCTATTATGCAACCTCCCGATTGGAACCAACCCTTTGAGATTATGTGTGATGCTAGCGATTTTGCTGTAGGCACTGTCTTAGAACAACGAAAGGATAAAACATTACATGTGATATACTATGCTAGCAGAACCTTAGATGCAACCCAACTAAATTACGCAACAAAAGAGAAGGAACTCCTAGTTGTGGTATTTGCAATAGACAAATTCCGATCCTAATTAGTTGGAGCTAAAATCATCGTATATACAGACCATGATACCATACGATACTTATTGAGCAAAAAAAGACACAAAACCTATATTGCTTAGTTGGATCCTTTTATTATAATAATTTAATTTAGAGATCCACCATAAGAAAGGGACTGAGAACATGGTAGCTGACTATCTCTCCATATTAGAGTACCTGAAACCCGACCATATCCCTATCAATGATGCCTTGTATATGATAGGCTGATAGCATCAATTGACAATTGGATAAGTCATGAAGAAGCCTTATATGAGGCTGTCGCATCTCGAAAAATACGATTCCTCGCGATGGTCGTGGAAAAAATTAGTTCGAACAGAGTCGCCACCGAACTTTATTATCCCAATGAATGAATAGGAAAATATCGATAAAACCTTTTAGAAAATAGAATAATGGTCGTCGCAACCATATTCGGGTTCGGGAGTCGATTACGCAAGGGGAAGGTATTAGCACCCCTCACGTCCGTTGTACTCAACAGGAACCTTTTAGTTCTAATCTGCGATTTGAATGTTAAATGAATGTTAGTTGTTTTCTTCGAGTGAATAGATGATTAAAAAGTAGAGATGGATGGAAACCTCAGAAGGGGGGAAAAAGAGGTTTTTTATTAGTGTGCTCGCGAAGATACAGCAATCTCTTGCCTACGTATCCTTATGGTGTAATAAGGAAATCAGAGCATTCGTAGTTCGGGCAACTACGATTTTGTTGGTGTCTTTTAATGAATGGTTATGTAGATCACGTTCTAAAGGCTAAACACTGGCTTGTCTACTCTCGGTGGAGGCTTAAGCATTGGTTTGTGATGCGCATTAGAAAGGATTAACAATGTTCTTTTTGAAAAGGGTTTTGGTCACGCGGGGGTGACAAGTTGAATTGATGTGTTTGGGTTTGATTGGTTTCGATCGCTCGGGGGCGAGAAGTTAGTTTGATTTGTTTGAGATGTTTTTGAAGAACGACGAAAGATTGAGCAATATGGTGCACACCAATCGTTCAATTCTTTCGAGGAATAATAAGGCGTCCGCCTTCTACCCCTTTTTTCGTTCTTTGAAAGTTTGTTTGTGGATGTTGAATATGCACGGTAGTGAGGCGTACGCCTCCTACTTGCTTATTCAAAGATTAATGAGGTGAGTGCCACCTATTCCCTTATCCAAGTTTATTTAGCGTGTTTTAGTCGGAAGTCGATAACTTGAGCAATATGGCGAGCGCCAATTATTCAAAATAATCGAGAGATGGCGAGGCGAACGCCTCCCATCTTTTATCACCCGAGGTTTAAATTGTAAAAGATATGTTTTTAGATATTGCATTTGATTTGCGAAGATAGTTTGAATTTTGGATTGGTAGGTTTTGAAAAGTCGATGATTTGAGCAATGTGGCGTACGTCAATTATTCAAATAATCAAGGAATGGCGAGGCGAACGCCTCCCATTATCTATTGAAGTTTAAGTTTAAGTTTATTTTGTGAAATTGGATTTGATCTAAAATGTGATTTGAATTTCTTCGGTTGTGGTTTTGATTTGATGATGAAGATTCGAGCAATGTGGCGTACGCCAATTATTCGAATAATCGAAAGATAGTGAGGCGAACGCCTCCCATCCTCTTATTATCGTAAATCTAGAATTAAACGAATTTAAAATTGGTAGTTGATTTTAAAAAAATGATTTGAATATGATGGTTGAAGTTTAAAAATGATTCGAATATGATGGTTGAAGTTTAAAAATGATTTGAATTTAGAAATTATATTTAATTTGGAAAAAGTGATTTGAAATTGGTATTTTGTTAAAGTTTTAATTGGGTGACAAATATTCGAGCAATATGGTGTACGTCAATCGTTCGAGTAATTGAGAAATAGTGAAGTGGACGCTTCCTATATTCTTTTTCATCCAAAGTTCACAAAAATATCTTTTGGAAGTTATATTGATTTTGGAAAATAGTTTGAAGTTGAATTTGGAGAAATAACCGAGTTTAGATAGGAAATACTCAGCTTTGAACTAACGCTTTTGTCACATTAGAGAAAAAACAATTCAATTTGGTTTGAAGTTGTAAAAAAGAGCTGAAGTTAATGGTACAGAATAAAAAACAAGATTAGGCTCGTGTGTGGAATGTACATGAATGCATCAAATAGAAATATAGAGTTAAATAACTAAACAATCAAATTGATATTATCCATTAATTAGAACTTGTAATACATCAATTAACTTATGGTATTAAGAATGATTAGCAGAATTAATTAATTCGATCAAATAACACTGTTAATTAAACTTAATTACCAAACTTAATCAAATTAAAATAACTTAATTAATTGAATTAAGAGGTTATAATAACTGGGGATTCATTATTTGTATAAGGTGTTCAATATGCACTATGGGCCTAAAGCCCTATCTTAGAAACACACTTATCTTAATAATAAAATTAATAGTAACAAGAATAGGAAGAAAACAAAAGGTGAAACGAGTGGTGGTACACTTACTGCTACAACTCTCATATTTCCTCTAAAAGTAAAAATGACATTTGCTAATAAGCAGGCAAGCAAAACGGTAAACAGGCGCCGATAAAGCATATACAACAAGAATGAATGGCAAAACCTGGAAAGTACTCTCTTTTTTCAAATGGATAGAAATCAATATAAAACCATACCATGCAACACAACAAGACCACTCCAACTCAAAACATTGGATATCAAACTAATTCCCACTATGAAAACAAACACCATTTACTAACTTTGATTCACAAAGGAGGGTGCTTACCGAAGTAACGGTTTGATTTAAGGAGGCTAGGTGAAACTGAAATTCACATCTCTATTTATTTTATGAAAGCACAATCAATGATAAAACCCAATTCATGCTTGTTTTACAGAGTCAATATCTTTCACCACCAAATATCATTCTTATGTGAAAACTTACAAAGCAGTGTAGGAAGATTTAGAAAATCAGAGCAACAACAAATGCAAATACATTTTCTAAAATCCAAAATAAAGATGAATCAATCTAGGCCTCCTCATCAATTAAATTTGCACAATGAACCTTCAAAATTCTAACGAGAACACGAACAATCAAACAACGAAAATCCACTATTCTTTACCGACATGAATACCAACATAGCATAACCAAATCGGAAATGAGATAAACACAAACCCCAAACAGAACTATAATCGAAAACAATACGGAACCAATTTGAAATAATAGTCAAAACAACAGCTACAAATAGTGTAATCATGACACCAATGCTTACCGTAATGTCGAAATGTCGTATTTGTTCAGAGCTTGCTAATATTATTCTTGTTGTCGCGGGGTCGTGATCCACGGTTGACGGACGGAAGGTTACACAGAGGTTGTACCTTGAAAGCGGAGTTTGCGCGTCGTGGGAGTTTGTGCGAGCGATGGTTGGAAGAGTAGCGATGTCGGAGGAAGGGAGTGTCGTTGGTGCGGCCGATGGTGGGTTTGGTTAGAGAGAGAGGACGAAGGGTGGTTAGGCGTCGCCGGCGGAAATGGACAGTTCCGAGGGAGTTTTTGAAACGGTGGAGATGAAGGGTTTTGATGGTGGTTTTCGTGAGGGTTTTGTGAAAGTGATTCGAAGGTGGTGATGAACGGTGGTTGTGACTGGGTACGGTGGTGGAGGAAGGATGAAGGGTGGCGAATGTCGAAAGGGGTTTCGCTGGTGGTTTTGCACGGCGGTGATGATGGTTGTGGAGCTTTTAGTGGATGGAGAAGAAAAGCTTCCACGTATTTCTTTTTCGTTTTTCTTTTCAAGAGAGGTGAGAGAGAAGAGAGTGTGTGTGAGAATACGTGTGACGTGTGGGAATTTAATGATGAGGGAGTGAAGTGAGTGAAGGGACGCGTGGCCAAGTGTGTGGAGAGACTCTGAGGAAAAACGTGAGAGAAGTGAGAGAGTGTGAGTGAGGGTAACGAATGAGTGAGTAGTGTGTTGGGATTGGAAGTGAGGATAAAGAGTTTTTTTTTTAAATGTGAACGCAGAGCCTCTTTTTGAGAGAGAGGAAAGTGGATTTTTTGTCTTCTTCTTTTTCTTTTCCGTTGGTTAATAAAGAGAGAGTGTATTGTGAGTCTGTGAGTGAAGGGTAGTGTTAGGTGAGAGCATATAGGTGGCGTGTAGGTAGTGGGCTAGAGAGAAATAAAAAGAGTCTCTTTATTTTTTCCTTGGGCAGGTGTCCTTATTTGAGATACGGATTTGAAGGAGAATCCAATGCAAATGCCTCTTTCACCTTTTGTTACTTTAAATAGTAATTAATTTAGAAATGAAAATTTAACTACTTAGAACAAAGTCAAGCTAAACGCCTACTTAATCCTAACTAGTTCAAATGGTTATTTTGAATAAAAGATGAAAATAAATGGATCAATTACGGATAAAAAATAAATAAATAAATAAAAGTCGGGCAGAAATTTACTCAAAAAATTAAATCGGATGCATGAGAATGATCAGTGCAAAATATACTTATTGAAAAAATACAGCGTTTCTTCAAATTCTAAAATAAATTTTCACTAGTTAAAAGGCTCAGGCGGGTCAAAATGCAATTGAAACAGCCGCTGAAAAATACAACGAGCACACCAGGTTAAACTACGTGAACCGTAGATTAATAATACTGACGTCTGCAATTTTAACTTTGAAACTTTTTACCCGCTGATTTTGCACATTCTTGAGAAACAATTTAACCGATTTGTCTGTATTCTCAATAAGTTTATCCTGACTGATATTTTAGGTATTATTCATGATGGAATGCATGTCATGCTATGCATATGATGCAAAATAAAAATGAAATCAATTCTATGGAAATTTAAATATGCCCGGACAAAATTGGGGTATGACAGCTGCCCCTATTTATTTAACTTGTACTAGAAGTTAAGAATGACAACAGTCTTCATACATTCGTAGTGGAAGGTAATTAAATACGAAAAGACCCAAATTTTGTCCTTTGAAATGCAAGGAAGAAATACAAAAAAGAAAATGCAGTGAGAAATACAGTAAGAAAAATTATCAAAAACGTAAAATGAAACAGTCAAGACTCTCTGGGAGTCATCAGAACAGTATCTTGGATGTCATAATCGAGATATTCCGGTAATGGAATGATACCTTAACTAAATCCCAAGACTTTTCCAGGATGCTAGAGCAGTATCTCTAAAAAGTCTGGCATGAGACTCTTCATATCGATGAAGCAGCATCTCAACAGTAAAAATGAGATTCTCTGTATCGAGTCGAAACAGTATCTTATATGATAGAATTAAGATATTCCAGCAAGGGAAAGATACCTTAATTGGATCTAAGACTCTCCGAGGATATTAGAGCAATATCTCTAAAAACAATTCTGAAATGAGATTCTTCATATTGATGAAGCAGCATCTCAAACAGTAAAAGTGAGATTCTCCGTATCGAGTCGAAGCAGCATCTTATATGATAGAATTAAGATATTCCGAACAAGGGGAATGATACCTTAATTGAATCTAAGACTCTCTGAGGATACTTAGAGCAGTATCTCTAATAGAGAAATGAGATTCTTCAGATAAATGAAGTAGTATCTCGAATATTCGTCTGTTGGGGGAATTTTTTGAAAAAACTCCTTTTGAGGGATTTACTAGGAATGCTCTGCAGGGGAAAAGCTCATAAGAGACTTTTTAGGGTAACCTCTGCTTGGGGAGCAATGACTGTAAAAAAAATGCTGGGAATATCATTATTTAAAAAGTTGAAAAATGATTTGCTGAGAAATAACCCTACGAGCCTATGTAGGGAAATAACTTTATTTGGAAATGAGGAATGTCCGAGACATATACTAATGACCTTGGATCCTGATATTTTGCATTTGATTTTTATATGATGTTCCACTTTAGGTGGGAATACCATGCATGGGATGATGCATGAGATGCATGCAAGTATGCAATTGCTGGGGATATTTGGCTGTGCATGTAGGAATGCGAATGATTTTTTATTTTGTATAAGGTTATGCATAAGTATGCTGATGATTGATATGACTGTGTTTTTTCGAATTTTCTAATTGGTAGGAAAACCATGTATGAACTAATGTATGTGATGTATGTGGGAACGCAACTAAGTACTTGAATTCTTTTTGTAGGCTTTATTGGACATCTGAAGAGATTATTGGATAATCATCATCAAAGGGTTGATGGAAGATAGTGAATGTCGACATCAAAGGGTCGACGGAAAAGATCATCATCAGAGGGCTGATGGAAAGGTAAGTGTCATCGTCAAAGGGTTGACGGAAAAGATTATCATCATCAGAGGGCTGATGGAAAATAATATATCATCGTCAAAGGGTTGACGAAAAGAAGTAAATGATGACATCACCAAAGGGTTGGTGGAAAGGGAGTCATATATGGAATATCATCGTCAAAGGGTTGATGGAAAGAAACTTCACTATGGAGTGGCATCATCAAAGGATTGATGGAAAGATAACTGTCATCGTCAAAGGGTTGACGGAAAAGAAACTTCACTATGGAGTGGCATCATCAAAGGGTTGATGGAAAGAAACTTCACTAGATAGTGGCATCATCAAAGGGTTAATGGACAATAATTTTGTCATCGTCAAAGGGTTGACGGAAGTGATTAAAGGATGTCATCACCAAAGGGTTTGTGGAAAAAGGAGTTATATATGTAAATGTCATCGTCAAAGGGTTGACGAAAGGAAACTTCACTATGGAGTGGCATCATCAAAGGGTTGATGGAAGGAAACTGTTGTAAAATGTCGTCATCAGAGGGCTGATGGAAAGGAGTCCTCACTATGGAGAGGCATCACCAAAGGGTTGGTGGGAAAGGGATTTTGTAAAATATCGTCATCAGAGGGATGATGGAAAAGAAAGATCAGGTTACATCCTCATCAAAGGGTTGATGGGAAAGGATTATGATGTTATGTATGCATATGATGCATGTTAATGGAAATTTCTCATTTTTGTAAGAAAGCTTTTGGATATGCAAATTCCTGATTTAGAAGGAAAGTCATGTGTGTTTATTGTATGCAGTGCATGTGGTAATGCAAGATGAATATTGGTTATTTTTTGGATTGATCTCCCTTTTTGAAGGTGAGATTTTCTGGGTACCAATGTTGATTGGATTTGAGTTTATGAAGATGCCAGCAGAGTGGACTTTTATTTTTGGTAGTTGCCAATATGGATTGGACTCTTTTGTGATTGCCAATACGAATTGGACTTTGGTTCTTGAAAGGTTTTGACTTCCCGACACTCGATCTTTTGACGATGTGATGATTGAATGATAGATATGGATGCTCTTGGTGCCCCAAGTTTGATCCTTTATTGATGGATTTTGTGTTTGTTCTTGAGAGAACCTTAACTTCTTTGCCTGATATGCCTTGTAGATGATTTAATGAGCATAACGACGTAATCAATGCATGATGATTGTGATCTTGCTCTGCCTCAAGGCTCTTTGCAACTTGTCTTCCACAGCCTGCATGGTCTTTGAAGGAATTCTCCTTTGAAAGGAAACCCTGTGAATGACTATACCATGGCCTGAACCAAATTTTCCCCAGAGTATGGGTCTTTCAGTAGTTTGCCCCTGGTTGAGCTTTTGAATGGCTTGCCCCAAATGGACTGAATATTTTGAAATTATTTGCCTCCTTGATCAACTGATGCTTGGAGTTTGTCTTTTGACTGACCAATTCATAGTCATTGGATACCATGCCCCTAATCCATAGGGTTAGGAAGTAGTCTTGTTTTGGGTCAGCATTGACGAATGATCAAGTTCTTCTTTGATTGCTTCTTTGAAGCTCCTTGATGTCAAGTACTTGTAGTTAAAATTGTTTATTCAGTCAATGGTAATTTTAATGCGATATTCATGCAGGTTTGAAAAATCATGTTTGAAGTGATAGTGATAGTGTGTGACGAATGAACCATTAGTTCAAACACATTGTTGATTTAGCTAGTGTGTGAAAGATACAGCAAGAATATGATACCAATACAGGTGATTTAGCAAATATTTAGGAGTCAGTTTACGTAACCTTGCTGTAGTATGCTTTCGAAATAAACCCTACTTCAATTAGGTCTTTTAAGGGTTGTAACGTGGCTTGGTTCACGGTTATCAAAACAAAGGATATGAGGCTCAAAATTGTTTCTGTACCCACCCTTCTTCTTGATAAACTCCAGTCCTATGCTTAGTTAATTCGGCATACACATTCAACTTTTAAGAGAGTTTGCAGGTGTAAGATCTCTTAAAATGACAGACACTTTATTTTGCTCTTCATGGATATTGGTGACCCTTTGATTCTCTATATGGTGGTCACTAAATCTTGTTTTTATTTTGTTGAGGGTTTTCGTGACCTCCTTTGATTTTTGTTTTGATCCCTAACTTTTGCATGGACCGTTTTTGAAGCTTTAGTCCATCGGGATTGCCCCGGTTTTTGCGTAAGTCTCCTTTTGGGGTATCGACTTAGTGGGTTTTTTATTGATTCCCTTTTTTAGAATGTGACTGCCAAGCCATTGGTCATCGAAGAACAACCATCATAACTTTTTGATTTTTCAAGGTTCCTTTGACACTTTAGGATGTGTGCGAAGAATGTCATGTAGTTGATCCACATACTGGATATTTTATCTTGTGATTTGAATGCATAGTCAGATTAACTGAACACTACCCTGCCCCAGGTTTAATGTAAGGTTTTTTAGATCCGAAAGAAACTCCTACTTCAGGCTCGAAGTGGTTGACTAGGGATTAACTCCTTATCTCTCCAGTGTTTGGGAATTTGAAACAATGCATGTGCATCATCAGCAAGGTTTTATCCGAAAGCATACAATCAACAATTATGAGTACTTCGTTTTCGTCATTCTCCCTTCAGTCTTTGCTAAAACAATAGTTTGATAAGTGAATGGGAGAAATATTTTTTATATCAATGGAAAAGATGAGTGAATACGAAAGGATTCGTTCAAAACATGCATAATCATTTCGTTAATATTACTATTAAAGGAAATCAACGATACTTGAAAGCAAATCAGTACTTAACATGCAAGGAAAAAGACACATGAAGCTCTAGAAATAGCCAAATAGTTGTCAGTGCAGAGGAAACTCTCTCGTGTTTGGTTCACTGCTGGGCTATCCTTCTTCATAGTGGTGGTAGTTCTGCTCGTCGAGACTAGTATGACAATCATCTTCAGACCTATTCTCGGAAATCTCTTCCACAGTTTGGACTGATGGACCCGCATAGCTAGGTGAAGAAGTATTATTGATTTGCAAGCTTCGAGGCGCAAATGAGAACATCTTGGAATCAAGCAGGGTTTGTACCTTACTCTTGAGCACCTTGCAGTCTTCAGTTGAATGCCCATGTGCCCCAGCATGAAAGTCACATCGAGCATCGGCATCAACGCCTAGTGGATATGGAGGACTTACTGGTTTTAGCTCCTTTGGCACTATCAATCCCCTCTTAATCAAATATGGAAGTACTTGATTGTATGGCATTAGAAGCGGATCAATATGTCTCTCTGGCTTTCTTGGCCTTTGTTGAGCATGCTGACACTGTCGATGTGGAAAATTCTGCCGTTTGTATCACTGCTGAGGTGGAATATGTCGTTGATACTGAAGAGATCCTTGATTTGTAGGATACTCACCATGTGGCGAGAATGGTGTTTGATGTGAAGCTTGTGGAGCCTCCCATACTGCATTAACTTCCTCATCTTCTTCCTTTTGTGAACTGACAATAGATTCACTCTCAATGCTCTGGATACTTGAGGCGCAATGGATTTTTCCACTTTTAAGGCCATGCTCGATGCGTTCTCCAATTGACACCAAGTGAGCGAAGTCCGACGCTTCGCTACTAATCATCCTTTCGAAGTAAGGACTTTGCAAGGTATCTCTGAATGAGTCCATTAATTCTTTGTCTAAGAGTGGTGGTTCAACACGAGCTGCTAACTCTTTCCATCTTTGGGCATACCCCTTGAAGGATTCGTTGCTTTCCTGAGATAAGGCTCTCAACTGCATGCGATCGGGAGCCATGTCCAAATTGTATTTGTACTGATTCAAAAAGGCGTTAGCTAGGTCCATCCATGACTGAACATGATTCCTTTCTAACTTCATATACCAACTCAATGATGCCCCAGTCAAACTGTCCTGAAAACAGTGAATCATTAGCTTATCATCGTGGGCATGAGAGGTCACCAGATGGTGCTTTGGACAGCTATCCCCTTTGTACTTCTCAAATTCTGGTACTTTGAATTTTGGGGGTATAACTAGGCCAGGTACCAAACACATGTCTAAGGCACTCTGTTCAATAGTATCTTGTCCTTCTATGGCCTTGAGTATTTTCTCTAGCACGCAACATCTTTTAGAAATCTCATCATCTCGTGGTTGTTCAGTATTAACCACAAGGCTTGTCCCATGGGAATCTGGCACAGAGAATGCAAAGTTATGATACTCAACATCATCATGATATGAGGAACCCTTATCTCGAAAAATATAATGTTCTTGTACAACCGAGTTATTAACTGGGGTTCGCGCAAGCTGAGGTTGGGTAGGACTATTTACTGGAGCTAACACCACTTTCTCAACCACTGCAGTCTGTTGAATGTTGTCTTCCCTCTTTGCTAAATCTATCATAGCCTCCACAAGTTGGTCTATCTGGTTTTTCATTGAGTCCACATCTCCTCTCAATGCAATATGACTTTGCTCCAATGGATCCATAATCTTTCCAGAACTACTTCAAGTCTAATACGAATGTCGGGAATTCAACTGCGGGTTATGGACAAAGGATGGGATGAGTTTGTTTATGAAAATGATATGCAATTCATGCTGATGGGATGAGAATGCATGAAATTTTGTATTTAGGTATGCAAAGAAAATGTAATTCAGGTATAGTTAGGATCTAGGATAACACGAGTATCATATGGTATACCCTATAAGGAAGTTCTATGTTCTCTACCCCACACACAAAGGATGGCTCCTAAGGTTGTTCCTTTCCAAGACAGAACTTAGAATCATGGATTGTGTTCAGCATCCCATCGCAATAATGGGCTAGCCACATCGTGATGAGAGTTCTGAATCAATCCATTCTAAGTGGGATCCTCGTATTGTTCGAACAGGGTGTAGACCCTTCGGTTTAATACTACACGATCGCCAATCATGAAGACAAACTTCAGTTTAAGACGAGGTTCCCAGAGTCATGGACCATGTTCAACGTTTCCTCGTAATAATGGGCTAGCCATATTATGATGGAAATTCTGAACAGATCTACTCTAGGTGGAGTTCTCGTATTGTCCCGATGAGGTGTACACCCCTCGGTTCAATACTACACAACTCCGGGTTCTAAGTTCTTCTCAAAGCTCGGGTACGGAGCTTATCTCACAACATGTGTCAGAAACTATAGATCACCCAACATAATAGCAGAATAAATCACATAGCATAAATAATACAGCATGATATAAAGAAGTAATAAGGAAGAAAACAATATTTTAACATTCATAGCAATTTGAACTAAATTTGGCCTGACTCTCTCTAGCATGGAGCTATAGTCCCCAGTAGAGTCTCCATTAGTCGCATCTCAAAAAATACGATTCCTCGCGATGGTCGCGGAAAAAATTAGTTCGAACAGAGTCGCCACCGAACTTTATTTATCCCAATGAAGGAATAGAAAAATATCGGTAAAACCTTTTAGAAAATAGAATAATATCGTCGCAACCATATTTGGGTTCGGGAGCCGATTACGCAAAGGGAAGGTATTAGCACCCCTCACGTCCGTCGTACTCAACGGGAACCTTTTAATTCTAATCTACGATTTGAATGTTAAATGAATGTTAGTTGTTTTCTTTGAGTGAATAGATGATTAAAAAGTAGAGATGGATGGAAACCTCAGAAGGGGGGAAAGGGAGGTTTTTTATTAGTGTGCTCGCGAAGATACATCAATCTCCTGCCTACGTATCCTTATGGTGTAATAAGGAAATCAAAGCATTTGTAGTTTGGGCAACTACGGTTTTGTTGGTGTCTTTTAATGAACGGCTGTGTAGATCGCGTTCTAAAGGCTAAACGTTGGCTTGTCTACTCTCGGTAGAGGCTTAAGCATTGGTTTGTGGTACGCATTAGAAAGGATTAACAGTGTTCTTTTTGAAAAGGGTTTTGGTCACGCGGGGGTGACAAGTTGAATTGATGTGTTTGGGTTTGATTGGTTTCGATTGCTCGGGGGCGAGAAGTTAGTTTGATTTGTTTGAGATGTTTTTGAAGAACGACGAAAGATTGAGTAATATGGTGCACACCAATCGTTCAATTCTTTTGAGGAATAATAAGGCGACCGCCTTCTACCCCTTTTTTCGTTCGAATTACTTTGAAAGTTTGTTTGTGGATGTTGAATATGCACGGTAGTGAGGCGTACGCCTCCTACTTGCTTATTCAAAGAATAATGAGGCGAGCGCCACCTATTCCCTTATCCAAGTTTATTTAGCGTGTTTTAGTCGGAAGTCGATAAGTTGAGCAATATGGCGAGCGCCAATTATTCAAAATAATCGAGAGATGGCGAGGCGAACGCCTCCCATCTTTTATCACCCGAGGTTTAAATTGTAAAAGATATGTTTTTAGATATTGCATTTGATTTGCGAAGATAGTTTGAATTTTGGATTGGTAGGTTTTCAAAAGTCGATAATTTGAGCAATGTGGCGTACGCCAATTATTCAAATAATCAAGGAATGGCGAGGCGAACGCCTCCTATTCTCTATTGAAGTTTAAGTTAAAGTTTATTTTGTGAAATTGGATTTGATCTAAAATGTGATTTGAATTTATTCGGTTGTGGTTTTGATTTGATGATGAAGATTCGAGCAATGTGGCGTACGCCAATTATTCAAATAATCGAAAGATAGTGAGGCGAACACCTCCCATCCTCTTATTATCGTAAATCTAGAATTAAACGGATTTAAAATTGGTAGTTGATTTTAAAAAAATGATTTGAATATGATGGTTGAAGTTTAAAAATGATTCGAATATGATGGTTGAAGTTTAAAAATGATTTGAATTTAGAAATTATATTTAATTTGGAAAAAGTGATTTGAAATTGGTATTTTGTTAAAGTTTTAATTGGGTGACAAATATTCGAGCAATATGGCGTACGCCAATCGTTCGAGTAATTGAGAAATAGTGAAGCGGACGCTTCCTATATTCTTTTTCATCCAAAGTTCACAAAAATATCTTTTGGAAGTTATATTGATTTTGGAAAATAGTTTGAAGTTGAATTTGGAGAAATAACCGAGTTTAGATACGAAATACTCAACTTTGAACTAACGCTTTTGTCACATTAGAGAAAAAACAATTCAATTTGGTTTGAAGTTGTGAAAAAGAGCTGAAGTTAATGGTACAAAATAAAAAACAAGATTAGGCTCGTGTGTGGAATGTACATGAATGCATCGGATAGCAATATAGAGTTAAATAACTAAACAATCAAATTGATATTATCCATTAATTAGAACTTGTAATACATCAATTAATTTATGGTATTAAGAATGATTAGCAGAATTAATTAATTCGATCAAATAACATTGTTAATTAAACTTAATTACCAAACTTAATCGAATTAAAATAACTTAATTAATTGAATTAAGAGGTTATAATAACCGAGTATTCATTATTTGTATAAGGTGTTCAATATGCACTATGGGCCTAAAGCCCTATCTTAGAAACACACTTATCTTAATAATAAAATTAATAGTAACAAGAATAGGAAGAAAACAAAAGGTGAAACGAGTGGTGGTACACTTACTGCTACAACTCTCCTATTTCCTCTAAAAGTAAAAATGACATTTGCTAATAAGCAGGCAAGCAAAACGGTAAACATGCGCCGATAAAGCATATACAACAAGAATGAATGGCAAAACCTGGAAAGTACTCTCTTTTTTCAAATGGATAGAAAACAATATCAAACCATACCATGCAACACAACAAGACCACTCCAACTCAAAACATTGGATATCAAACTAATTCCCACTATGAAAACAAACACCAGTTACTAACTTTGATTCACAAAGGAGGGTGCTTACCGAAGTAACGGTTTGATTTAAGGAGGCTAGGTGAAATTGAAATTCACATCTCTATTTATTTTATGAAAGCGCAATCAATGACAAAACCCAATTCATTCTTGTTTTACAGAATCAATGTCTTTCACCACCAAATATCATTCTTATGTGAAAACTTACAAAGCAGTGTAGGAAGATTTAGAAAATCAGAGCAACAACAAATGCAAATACATTTTCTAAAATCCAAAATAAAGATGAATCAATCTAGGCCTCCTCATCAATTAAATTTGCACAATGAACCTTCAAAATTCTAACGAGAACACGAACAATCAAACAACGAAAATCCACTATTCTTTACCGACATGAATACCAACATAGCATAACCAAATCGGAAATGAGATAAACACAAACCCCAAACAGAACTATAATTGTAACAACCCAATTTTTTAGTATTTATTTATTATACTATTATTATTATATTTTATTTTAATTATGTGGAGTGTTAATTAATTAATTGGTTGTTAGGTAGTATAACAATTGATTATATTAATTAATTTGGTGTGTTAATTAATTATTTAGTTGATATGAGATATAATTAAATAATTGTATTAATTAACTTAGTGTGTATGTGGGGTTAGTTTAATTTAATTGAACTAAATAGAGATATTTAAATATTAGATCTTCTTGGGCCTATTAATTAAATTAAGGTTATCACTCTTTAAGCCCAAATAGAATTCTAGTATATAAGAGAAGGAGAGTGAGAATTAGGATTCACTTGATCATTTGACAACAATAGAGAAAGAGAAGAGGAAAAGTGAGGAGAAGAAGGGAAGAACAAGAGAGGAGCTAGGGTTTCCAGAAAATTGAAGAGGTAAGGGGGGAATCCTTATTATTATGGGTTAGTATGATTGGGTCAATGGGTAGATGTATGTTTAGGTTAAAATCCCTAATTTTGTATGGTTGTTTGGAATTGTTAGGTTTTGATGAGTATGCTTGATTGTGGTGATTGATTGTGTTAAAACTGCAAATTAACGTTATATACTTAGAGAATTGTGTGAGTTATCATTTTTTGAACGTTTGGCTTTTTACGGAATTGAAATCGGAGGTCTGAAGGTTCTCCAACGATGAAACCGCAGAAAATTCTGCATGCTGTCCGTCACACTCGCGGCCTTTTTTTATGTTTTATTGTCGAAATCGTTTTGGTCATAACTTTTGATCCGTAAGTCCAAATTGAGTGTCGATTGAAGCTTTGGATAGCCGAAACAGCGGGCTATAACTTTGTTTCAAGAATAAAATAATTTTGGAGATTATTTCATGGATGTTATGGGGGTTGAAGAAGATGAAAATTATGTTGGAAAATTTAATAAACAACAACTTTTTAGTAATGCCTTCGTGCACGGTTTTATTCATAACTTTCAACTCGTGAATCATTTTGGGTTGGGGTTTAAAGCATTAGAAAGATGTATTTGTTATGAAAGTTAAGATAGTAGAGATGATCTTAATTCATATTATGTGAATTGTGTATTTGTTATGAATGTTAAGATGGTAGAGATGATCTTAATTGCATATTATGTGAATGGTGTATTTGTTATGAATGTTAAGATGGTAGAGATGATCTTAATTGCATATTATGTGAATGGTGTATTTGTTATGAATGTTAAGATGGTAGAGATGATCTTAATTGCATATTATGTGAATGGTGTATTTGTTATGAATGTTAAGATGGTAGAGATGATCTTAATTGCATATTATGTGAATGGTGTATTTGTTATGAATGTGTATATGTACCATTGGTGGATAATTCATAGAGTTGAATTATGGTGATATGTGGAATGTTAAGATGGTAGAGATTATCTTAATTGCATATGTATTGGTATTTGTACATTCATTCATGGCATGGTCAGCTTCATAGTGGAAGCGGTGAAACTGTGGGTTCACATGGTATTAGACGTTGATCCTTAATTGGAAATAGGCGTAGCAGACGTTGATCCTTAATTGGAAATAGACGTGGTATTAGACGTTGATCCTTAATTGGAAATAGGCATAACAGACGTTGATCCTTAATTAGAAATAGACGTGGTATTAGACGTTGATCCTTAATTGGAAATAGGCGTAGCAGACGTTGATCCTTAATTGGAAATAGACGTGGTATTAAACGTTGATCCTTAATTGGAAATAGGCGTAGCAGACGTTGATCCTTAATTGGAAATAGACGTGGTAAATAGATGTTGATCCTTAATTGGAAATAGGCGTAGCAGACGTTGATCCTTAATTGGAAATAGACGTGGTGGCTTGGATTCTTGATATTGAATTGGAAAGCGGTGAAATGTTGGGTTCACATTATGGTACCACATGCATATAGTCACATGTCTTGCATTGAGTCACATTAGAGTCATGTGATAGTTGAATGTTTGCATTGTTGTGATTGTGATGTGTGTATGAGATATGGTAATTGAATTTGGTGATGTTTGGATACATAACTTGGCAACTTATGTGATTATGTGATAATTGTCGTTATGTGTATTTTTGGGAATATACTATTGGATTTGAATATTATACTCCTTGAGTTTTTATGTGTGCTGGAAACATGTGAAATAAATGTTGTTTAATATTATTTACATGGTTATGTGAAGTTTGACGAATTCCTTTAATTGTTGATTTAATCATTGTGCTTGATTAATACTTCTTCATAATGATTTGAATTCTCACCCTTTCTGTTTGAATGTTACTTTTACATGGGTATCGCGCAGATACTCAGGAGTAGTATCGCTGAAGTAAGTGGACGGTAGCTCACTTGAGATTAGCTGGAGAGTTCCCGTATTTTAGTTTAAAGACTAGGTAATGAGTCAATGCTCTGGTCATGTAACACTGGGTAGATTAGTAGTATTGAACTCGTATCCTATTTGGATAAGTATTATGTTATTACTTGCGAACCTGCTTATTTGCAATTGCTGTTGAGAGGCCATAGTGCCAAATATTCTGATTATGGTTTCCGTTTATTTTGAAAAGATGATTGAGAGATGATCATGGTATGGGACATGGATCATTTTATGAAATGCATGAGTATTCATTATTTTCCGCTGCGAACGCATATTCTTGAATATTCATGATAATTGAAATGTGTTATTTTAAATGACCAGGTGTAATTTACATTGATGATGAATGATGTTGGTTTTAAAAGCTTTTAGTCTTGAAAACGTTGATGTGACGCCCTTTTGGTTATATGCGTGCCTATTTACTCTGATTATATGTTAAGCATTTTGGGGTAGAAAAAGGGGTGTTACAATAATCGAAAACAATACGGAACCAATTTGAAATAATAGTTAAAACAACAGCTACAAACAGTGTAATCACGACACCAATGGTTACCGTAATGTCGAAATGTCGTATTTGTTCAGAGCTTGCTAAGCTTGTTCTTGTTGTCGCGGGGTCGTGATCCACGATTGACTGACGGAAGGTTGCGTAGAGGTCGTACCTTGAAAGCGGAGTTTGCGCGTTGTGGGAGTTTGTGCGAGCGATGGTTGGAAGAGTAGCGATGTCGGAGGAAGGGAGTGTTGTTGGTGCGGCCGATGGTGGGTTTCGTTAGAGAGAGAGGACGAAGGGTGGCTAGGCGTCGCCGACGGAAATGGACGGTTCAGAGGGAGTTTTTGAAACGGTGGAGATGAAGGGTTTTGATGGTGGTTTCGTGAGGGTTTTGTGAAAGTGATTCGAAGGTGGTGATGAACAGTGGTTGTGACTGGGTACGGTGGTGGAGGAAGGATGAAGGGTGGCGAATGTCGGAAGGGGTTTCGCTGGTGGTTTTGCATGGCGGTGATGATGGCTGTGGAGCTTTTAGTGGATGGAGAAGAAAAGCTTCCACAGATTTCTTTTTCGTTTTTCTTTTCAAGAGAGGTGAGAGAGAAGAGAGTGTGTGTGAGAATACATGTGACGTGTGGGAATTTAATGATGAGGGAGTGAAGTGAGTGAAGGGACGCATGGCCAAGTGTATGGAGAGACTCTGAGGAAAAACGTGAGAGAAGTGAGAGAGTGTGAGTGAGGGTAACGAATGAGTGAGTAGTGTGTTGGGATTGGAAGTGAGGATAAAGAGTTTTTTTTGAAATGTCAACGCAGAGCCTCTTTTTGAGAGAGAGGAAAGTGGATTTTTTGTCTTCTTCTTTTTCTTTTCCGTTGGTTAATAAAGAGAGAGTGTATTGTGAGTCTGTGAGTGAAGGGTAGTGTTAGGTGGGAGCAGATAGGTGGCGTGTAGGTAGTGTAGGTAGTGGGATAGAGAGAAATAAAAAGAGTCTCTTTATTTTTTCCTTGGCCAACTGTCCTTATTTGAGATACGGATTTGAAGGATAATCCAATGCAAATGCCTCTTTCACCTTTTGTTACTTTAAATAGTAATTAATTTAGAAATGAAAATTTAACTACTTAGAATAAAGTCAAGCTAAACGCCTACTTAATCCTAACTAGTTCAAATGGTTATTTTGAATAAAAGATGAAAATAAATGGATCAATGACGGATAAAAAATAAACAAATAAATAAAAGTCGGGCGGAAATTTGCTTAAAAAATTAAATCGGATGCATGAGAATGATCAGTGCAAAATATCCTTATTGAAAAAATACAGCGTTTCTTCAAATTCTGAAATAAATTTTCACCGGTTAAAAGGCTCGGGCGGGTCAAAATGCAATTGAAACAGCCGCTGAAAAATACAACGAGCACACCAGGTTAAACTACGTGAACCGTAGATTAATAATACTGGCGTCTGCAATTTTAACTTTGAAACTTTTTACCTGCTGATTTTGCACATTCTTGAGAAACAATTTAACCGATTTGTTTGTATTCTCAATAATTTTATCCTGACTGATATTTTAGGTATTATTCATGATGGAATGCATGTCATGCTATGCATATGATGCAAAATAAAAATGAAATCAATTCTATGGAAATTTAAATATGCCCGGACAAAATTGGGGTATGACAAAGGCAACACTAAATATAGAATCTGCCCGTGTAGTGACTAGTGTACCTTGGGACGTTGACTTCGTAAATTTCCTCGCGGCTAATATACTACCTCAGGGATTGACGTACCAACAAAGGAAAATGTTTTTCCATGATGTGAAACATTTCTACTCGGACGAACCCCTTCTCTTCAAGAGAGGAGGAAACGGTATTTGTCGTCGTTGTGTTCTTGTAGAGGAGGCACCAAATATCATAACTCATTGTCATTCTGCTCCTTATGAAGGACATTCTAGGACGTCCAAAACCTGCACTAAAATCCTCCAAGCAGGCCTTTATTGGCCAACTTTATGGCATGATGTGCATACCTTCATAATTAAATGCGATTGGTGCCAACACATTGGAAACATATCAAGGTGCGACGAGATGCCCCTAAAGAATATTCAGGAAATAAAAATCTTTGACGTTTGGGGTATTGACTTTATGGGTCCATTCACTTCATCTATAGGAAACAAGTACATACTCGTTACTGTCAACTACATGGCGAAATGGATAGAGGCAATCGACTCACCTACCAATGATGCACGAGTGGTAATTAGGATGTTTAAGAACTATATACTCCCTAGGTTCGGAACACCCCGCCTAGTTATAAGCGACGGTGGATCTCATTTTATTTCAAGAATTTTTGAAAAACTCTTGAATAAATATGGCATGAGACATAGAGTAGTTACATCCTATCATCCACAAACCAATGGACAAGTAGAAGTATCAAACCGAGAAAGAAAACAAATTCTAGAAATCACTTTCTAGGAAAGATTGCTCCTCTAGACTTAAAGATGCGTTGTGGGCTTATATGACTACCTATAAAACCCCTATATTGAACAACACCCTTCAATTTAGTTTATGGGAAATCATGTCATTTACCCTCCAAACGATAACATAAAGCCTATTGGGACATTAAGGCCCTAAACATGGACTATTTAGAAGCTGGAAACAAACGACTGTTAAATACCCGGGAATTAGAGGAACTCCGACGCGATGCCTATGAAAATGTTATAATCTACAAAGAGTGAACCAATGCATGGAATGACAAGCGTATCGGAAGGAAAGAATTTTGTGTAGGCGACATAATACTTATATTCAACTCTAGATTATGCATATTCCCTGGTAAATTACATTTTAGATGGACCGGACCGTTCAAAGTCACAAAGGTCATGCCCTTTGGTGCAGTTGAGAATAAGAGCCAATCAACTGACCCGTCCATGGTTAATGGATAAAGATCGAAACACTACACCAACGGTGATATAACTACCTATTATTCTCTCCATGACTTAACCGAACCACCATTTTCTACACAAACAACCTGATTTACACCAATGTTGAGCTACCGACATTAAACAAAGCGCTGCGTGGGAGGTAACCCACGGTTTCTTATCATTTATTTTTATATTTTTGCACTTTTCTTTTCTTTGAATAACAGTGATTTGTTTTACTCCTACTAACAAGACTAGCTTTTAATTGATTATGTTACAGGCCTAACTCAGATTAATTTTTCCTACTAATCATTTAGAGATGGAAGATGCTGATAACATGCGAGTTATTTTTAGAAACGAAGCTCAAAGAAAATGCTATGAAGTCTTGGCTACAAGAATCATTTTACCAACCGGATACCATGACTTCCCTATCTTAATAGCTTTAGGTCTCTGTGACAGTGTGAAGTACATGTTTAACCAACTCAGTTGGGACCGTTTATGCGTGCACAAACACCCAACCTATAAGAACCTAACATTGGAATTCCTAAGCTCTTACCGATACAACCCTAGCGTAAGAATAGACCGAGTTCAAGGCTTTGTCACCTTCCGGCTCTTCGGGAAGGAATACCGACTCACACATAATGAGTTAGCCATACTTTTAGCTTTTCAGTGTGATCCCTAAGCCTACACCAAAGTACCAGTAGGCGATGATATGCAATGGGAACTCGATTTTTTCTGGGGTAACATTACTGAAGATTATCCGCCTGATTATGAAAGAATGGCCCCCCCTCTAATCCATAACTCTGCCATAAGGTATTTCCAGATGGTTGCGGGCCAAACCTTTTTGGGAAAAGTTGAAAATATTGAACCTGTCAACAAAGAGGAAGTATTTCTCATATTTAGTATTTTTCAATCCCGCTCCTTACATTTTGTTGCTTTCTTGATGGCAAGTTTAGCAAAAATAGCCACCCAAGTTGTTGAGAACATTTATGTCGGCGGTATGGTCACCCATATCGCCATAGCTTTTGGCCTCCGCAACCAAGTCGCGCATCTAGAACATTTATGTGGTTATAACCTGATCAACATTGAACATTGCCTAAATAGAGGATTAGTGAGGCAAGAAGGACCTAATACCTATAAGATTCTAGTCCTTCGAGAACCAGTACACAAATTCAATATCCCAAACCCGGATAAGACTAACGTACATAATCGTGACAATTGGTAATACATTTTGGGAAATCAAGCTTAGTACCAATCACCTGATACTGAAGAAGCCCCATCATCACCTCTGGCTGAACCCATTAATCATGACCCACTTACCGTTGAACTTACTGCCATAAAAACTGATATCTTAACTCTCATTAACGTTCTACATCACTTGATGGATTCTATGCAGAAACAGATGGACCACATTTATCAAGAACTCTCCTCCATCCGCAAATCGTTAGGCATTGAGGACAATGCTTAGTTATTGTGTGGGGGAGGAACTTATTTTTACAATCATTAGATTTACTCTACTTTTATTTGCAGTTATTTTTACTCATTTCCATTATGCACCTTTTGGATTTTGCTCATTTTTCTAATCTTTAATGCATGTTTTGATTGTTTCCCATGTTTTCTTTTCCTTGTTTCCTAGATAAATTTATTGTTTTTTTAGTCTCTATGCATGGTTTTTGTTGTTTATTAATTCTTCCATTTCATGAGCCATACAATTTTTTCTTTTTTTAAGAAAACATGTTTTATAGAGACTTGGGAAAAACCCCCAAAGATCGGTATTGTCTTAACACCGTATGTCTCATAATCATGGAGATCACTTTTGATACTTGTTATGTCACGAACTTGAAATCTCACCCCTAAATAAGTCTTTGAGTAGTTTATCCTAGCAGTCAACACCATCTGAATTACCATCGAGTAAGCGGACCGATGCAAATAGGTGAATAATCCCACGGTAAAAAGAAAGAAAAGAGAAGCAAAAATCTGGAAAAGTAAGAAAAAGAAATAAATGAACCCACCTTCTAAGTTAGGTGACCCTCACCCGATCATTTAGCCTAACGGCTGTGAAACCTCTAAGAATATTGCATATTCATCAGAATTTTTGATATGATATGGATCATGGTCACTCACATGTTTGGTTGCTATGTATGAACAGATAAGTTGGGCTTAATGTGATTGCGCTTGAATGAAAAAGGACAAACCAGGGACGAGTAAGTTAGGCCTAGGCATAACGACATAATACGAATTGGTTTGTAGAAGGAGGAGATTTATGACCGCATATGCGACATGTGTTGTTATGATACCCTTGGTTTGTGAGTTAGTACCTATAAATATGACCCTAAGTGATTAGAGTCTTTATCCTAGAACAATTACAAAGGCACCGCTATTTTCTTCTTCATAAGTGTTTGCTTGAGGGCAAGCAAAGGTTCAAGTATGAGGGAGTTTGATAATACCAAATTACACCATTATGTTGACTCATTTTATACTTGTTCTATTATCGTTTTACCTCCATTTCCAGTGTTATGTGGGTATTTTGTCTGCATTTCAAGTATTTGACCATATAGGAGCCATGTGCAAAAAAATGAAGCAATTCAGATACAAAACAAAGAAAAAATGGGAAATTACACACAAGGTGACCTACATGGCATTCGCCATGGAGAATGCCATATAAGAAATGGCATGTCCCACCCACCAACGAGAGAATTGACCCACTCGTCCACATGCTGGGAAGGTGGCGTTCACCACCTAGACATGGCGTTTGCCATCCTTTGTGAAGGCCAAGAGGTTAGAAAATGGATTTTTTTAGTCTCCCACTCACCACATGCACTCTTACATTTTCTCCTACGAATGGAGAACCATCCCACTTGATATTTTGGACTTTGGAACATTATAAATAGGCGATAAGCTTCACTTTCCAAGGCATCCAAGCTTAGCACAATCTTAAGCACTAGAAATCAATCAAATCTATAACTCGTCACATTGAGGGGTTATATCACCAGAGAGCATTGAGTTTGTACGAAGTTTGGAGCACTTTATTTTTCTGCATTTTAATCTTGTCGTCATTTACATTTCTTTACAAGTCTTCAACAATTTATTTTGTACCAGATTCAAACCTCCGTTTGGAGGAGATTTTTATTATATTTCGCATTTTATTACCGCTTTATTTATTTACTCGCACTTTATTTTCCTTACTATTTATTTTATTTCCAAGTATTATTTATCGCACCCTATTGTTTTAAACTAATTTTTTGCAATGTCTACTTCTAAGTTTCAAACTTATGTTTTCATGTTTGTCATAAGCATGTCCAGCTAATGTATTGATGCTGGGATGTGAGGACCGTCACTTGACGGTTCTCTAACTGTTGTTTCTTTAGTATTTCGATTATGGACTGTTTTGGTTTTAATGCAATCTTTCTTAACTTAATTTAATCGGTCACTATGAAAGTAGAGTCGTGAAAACGTCGGGTAAGATCGAAAGTCGTCTGACATTAATGATTAAGATTGTTTTGTTTTTTATTAATGAATATCGTGAAAGCACTTTGTTAATTAACTAGGAAAGTCTAATATTTTTAGAATGAGGTTTTAAAACTATTTGCGGACGCGTTTATAGGTTTAGGATCTGGTTACTAGATTGAAAGCTTGGAACCCTTTTAAATTAAATTTTCCAAACAAAATTACTTTTCCATTGAGGAAAGAGTCTGATTTCTTAAAATAGGATTTACTAATTTAACGCAAAAAGCACCGGTCACACGTGACAGTGGACGGTATAAATTAGAGAGTCAAATCCGGTTATGAATACACAAAAGTGACAGTTCATGTTCAATTACATTCTTTTCAAAGTAGAAAATATTGCCCCATACGGCGATCCTATTTTGAAGCAATCTAGAGTATTTTCATTTGATGAGAGCCACATCCCGATATTATTTGTCTGAATTTATTAAAGTTAATTATTTCATCTTTTCCCATTCTTAATTGATTTGCCTTAGATAAACACCGTAGCAACTAGAAACGATAGATTCACAGTGAGGTCTATATAGGATCGATATCTTTTAAAACTACGCGATAGACTGTACACTTGCAGTTATTTATTATGATATACTCATAATCTTGCGAAAAATACACATAATCAAACTACACATAATCATTTTTTGATAGGGTTCCATCTAGATTAGGATTGATAACATCCAATTAGGTTTGTTTTACCGAGAATATTAGGTTGTGATCTTTGAGGGATTCAAATGAGAAAAATGGTTTAGGGTTTTCCTTCAAGATCTTTAGGGTTTGAAGGTTTTTGACAAGATTGTGAAATTTAGATCTGATCTAGTGAAAGCCTTGAGACTAGGTGTGTCGGAAAGGGAGTAGCATGAAACGGTGGATCGTGTTGACAATTCTTGGGTTCAACAAGCGTGCGCTTGGGATTAATTCAGCTGGGTGAAATCCTTGAGACAAGGAGGTTGTGCAAGGAAGTAGCAACAATATGTGAGTTGAAGTGGCATTGTTGGTGACTTAATAAATCTTTGATCAAGGTTTTTAGAGGTGTTAGAGTCAAGAACAAACTTAGGGTTTGTGGGATTTGATTTCTCATCTCTTGTACTCATACACTTGCAAAGTAAGATTTATTATATTAATATCTCAATTCGAATTCGAATTGAAGGAAGAAGTATCCATAACAAGGTCGTTTAGGGAAATGCCTAAACAAATCGTTGCATACTCTCTCTCTCTCTCTCTCTCCCCATCTATTTTATTTTTTGATTCGCAAATTGTTGATTGCTTGATCACCTGATCAACATAGTTTACATCATACTTTTGATTACATTTTGAATCTTGTGTTTGTTGTATTGATCATTAACCATTTGGTTGTGATATGATTTCTTATAACAACAAACACCATATAAAATTCCAAACTTTTTTTTGCACACCAAGTGTTCGACAAATTGTTTGACTTAGTTATTTGTGTGTGGATATCGTTGGAGGTAGACTTTTACTACTGTAGATTATTCAATTAGTTGAAGTTAATAGTTGTTGATTAACTTGTGGATGATTATCATTCTATTAGTACTATTACGCATATCTGAGTTTTCAATAGTAGGTTCAGTTGGACAATTTTGGATCTGAGAAATATTTGAAACTTACTCCTGCGCCAAAAAATTTCTAAATCAAATTTTCAAATAAATTTTTAACTTGGGATATATTGATCAGTCACCATTTGCATTGAGTTTTCATTACTGATCCAACACGAAACAGAGGCTTTTGACACACTGTGCAAGCATTTATGATACATTTCGAGTTAGTTTTACTTCCGTCATTTTATTTAATCCATTTTAATCATTGTTATGTTTTACTTATATTTTAGTGATTTTATGCGTGGGATAGCTGTGTTTTTGTCCGACAGGTCCAGGTAGAAGAACCAGGGA